>NW_025798626.1:471-1121 GCF_021613505.1 Equus quagga | reverse complement strand
GCTAGGTCCATGCCCAGGATCTGAACCTCCGAACCCCAGGTCGCCAAAGTGGAGCACACGAACTTAACCACTATGCCATCGGGTTGGCCCCAATCTTCCTCTATTTTTTGTACGTGGGATGCCACCACAGAGTGGCTTGATGAATGGTGTCTCGGCCCACACCTGGGATCTGAACCCATGAAACCCCAGCCGCCAAAGTGGAGCGAATGAACTTCGCCACTATACCACCAGGCCAGCCTCTATTTTTAATTTTTTCTTTTTTTTGAGGAAGACTGGCCCTAAGCTAACATCTGCTGCCAATCTTCCCCTTTGTGCTTGAGGAAGAGTGGCCTTGAACTAACGTCTGTGCCAATCTCCCTCTATTTTATATGTGGGTTGCTACCACAGCATGGCTTGACAAGCAGTGTATGTCTGCACCCGGGATCTGAACCTGCAAACCTGGGCTGCAGAAGCGGAGAGAGCTGAACTTAACCACTACCCCACTGGGCCAGCCCCTACTTTTAATTTTTTGTGGAACCTCCATACTGTTTTCCATAGTGGCTGCACCATTTTACATTCCCATCGACAGTGTACAAGGGTTCCAATTTCTCCACATCCTTGCCAACACTTGCCATTTTTTGTTTTTTGGTAATAGTCATCCTAACATTTGT
>NW_025798626.1:0-371 GCF_021613505.1 Equus quagga | reverse complement strand
TGTGATTTTGATTTGCATTTCTTATCAGATTTGGCAATATGGAGGTTATTCATAAGAAAACGTATGAATCAAAGAGGAGGAAAAGAGAGTCCACGTAGAACTCTTTCAAGAAGTTTTGCTATGAAAGCAAGCAGAGAAATAGGCTCAGCTAGAGGGATTACGGGGTAAAGAAAAGTGGTGTTTTGTCTTTGTTTTTTTAAAATGAGCGATATTACAATATTTTTTATGATGAAGAGACCATCCAGCCTGAGGAGAGATTGATGATGCAGTAAAGAGAGGGGATAAGGAAAACAACTAAACCCCTAACTAGGTGGCAGACATAGAAGTCCAGATCACAGCTGGAAAGACTGAACATTAACAGAAGAAAAGCC
>NW_025798625.1:471-1121 GCF_021613505.1 Equus quagga | reverse complement strand
GCTAGGTCCATGCCCAGGATCTGAACCTCCGAACCCCAGGTCGCCAAAGTGGAGCACACGAACTTAACCACTATGCCATCGGGTTGGCCCCAATCTTCCTCTATTTTTTGTACGTGGGATGCCACCACAGAGTGGCTTGATGAATGGTGTCTCGGCCCACACCTGGGATCTGAACCCATGAAACCCCAGCCGCCAAAGTGGAGCGAATGAACTTCGCCACTATACCACCAGGCCAGCCTCTATTTTTAATTTTTTCTTTTTTTTGAGGAAGACTGGCCCTAAGCTAACATCTGCTGCCAATCTTCCCCTTTGTGCTTGAGGAAGAGTGGCCTTGAACTAACGTCTGTGCCAATCTCCCTCTATTTTATATGTGGGTTGCTACCACAGCATGGCTTGACAAGCAGTGTATGTCTGCACCCGGGATCTGAACCTGCAAACCTGGGCTGCAGAAGCGGAGAGAGCTGAACTTAACCACTACCCCACTGGGCCAGCCCCTACTTTTAATTTTTTGTGGAACCTCCATACTGTTTTCCATAGTGGCTGCACCATTTTACATTCCCATCGACAGTGTACAAGGGTTCCAATTTCTCCACATCCTTGCCAACACTTGCCATTTTTTGTTTTTTGGTAATAGTCATCCTAACATTTGT
>NW_025798625.1:0-371 GCF_021613505.1 Equus quagga | reverse complement strand
TGTGATTTTGATTTGCATTTCTTATCAGATTTGGCAATATGGAGGTTATTCATAAGAAAACGTATGAATCAAAGAGGAGGAAAAGAGAGTCCACGTAGAACTCTTTCAAGAAGTTTTGCTATGAAAGCAAGCAGAGAAATAGGCTCAGCTAGAGGGATTACGGGGTAAAGAAAAGTGGTGTTTTGTCTTTGTTTTTTTAAAATGAGCGATATTACAATATTTTTTATGATGAAGAGACCATCCAGCCTGAGGAGAGATTGATGATGCAGTAAAGAGAGGGGATAAGGAAAACAACTAAACCCCTAACTAGGTGGCAGACATAGAAGTCCAGATCACAGCTGGAAAGACTGAACATTAACAGAAGAAAAGCC
>NW_025798624.1:750-1121 GCF_021613505.1 Equus quagga | reverse complement strand
GGCTTTTCTTCTGTTAATGTTCAGTCTTTCCAGCTGTGATCTGGACTTCTATGTCTGCCACCTAGTTAGGGGTTTAGTTGTTTTCCTTATCCCCTCTCTTTACTGCATCATCAATCTCTCCTCAGGCTGGATGGTCTCTTCATCATAAAAAATATTGTAATATCGCTCATTTTAAAAAAACAAAGACAAAACACCACTTTTCTTTACCCCGTAATCCCTCTAGCTGAGCCTATTTCTCTGCTTGCTTTCATAGCAAAACTTCTTGAAAGAGTTCTACGTGGACTCTCTTTTCCTCCTCTTTGATTCATACGTTTTCTTATGAATAACCTCCATATTGCCAAATCTGATAAGAAATGCAAATCAAAATCACA
>NW_025798624.1:0-650 GCF_021613505.1 Equus quagga | reverse complement strand
ACAAATGTTAGGATGACTATTACCAAAAAACAAAAAATGGCAAGTGTTGGCAAGGATGTGGAGAAATTGGAACCCTTGTACACTGTCGATGGGAATGTAAAATGGTGCAGCCACTATGGAAAACAGTATGGAGGTTCCACAAAAAATTAAAAGTAGGGGCTGGCCCAGTGGGGTAGTGGTTAAGTTCAGCTCTCTCCGCTTCTGCAGCCCAGGTTTGCAGGTTCAGATCCCGGGTGCAGACATACACTGCTTGTCAAGCCATGCTGTGGTAGCAACCCACATATAAAATAGAGGGAGATTGGCACAGACGTTAGTTCAAGGCCACTCTTCCTCAAGCACAAAGGGGAAGATTGGCAGCAGATGTTAGCTTAGGGCCAGTCTTCCTCAAAAAAAAGAAAAAATTAAAAATAGAGGCTGGCCTGGTGGTATAGTGGCGAAGTTCATTCGCTCCACTTTGGCGGCTGGGGTTTCATGGGTTCAGATCCCAGGTGTGGGCCGAGACACCATTCATCAAGCCACTCTGTGGTGGCATCCCACGTACAAAAAATAGAGGAAGATTGGGGCCAACCCGATGGCATAGTGGTTAAGTTCGTGTGCTCCACTTTGGCGACCTGGGGTTCGGAGGTTCAGATCCTGGGCATGGACCTAGC
>NW_025798623.1:750-1121 GCF_021613505.1 Equus quagga | reverse complement strand
GGCTTTTCTTCTGTTAATGTTCAGTCTTTCCAGCTGTGATCTGGACTTCTATGTCTGCCACCTAGTTAGGGGTTTAGTTGTTTTCCTTATCCCCTCTCTTTACTGCATCATCAATCTCTCCTCAGGCTGGATGGTCTCTTCATCATAAAAAATATTGTAATATCGCTCATTTTAAAAAAACAAAGACAAAACACCACTTTTCTTTACCCCGTAATCCCTCTAGCTGAGCCTATTTCTCTGCTTGCTTTCATAGCAAAACTTCTTGAAAGAGTTCTACGTGGACTCTCTTTTCCTCCTCTTTGATTCATACGTTTTCTTATGAATAACCTCCATATTGCCAAATCTGATAAGAAATGCAAATCAAAATCACA
>NW_025798623.1:0-650 GCF_021613505.1 Equus quagga | reverse complement strand
ACAAATGTTAGGATGACTATTACCAAAAAACAAAAAATGGCAAGTGTTGGCAAGGATGTGGAGAAATTGGAACCCTTGTACACTGTCGATGGGAATGTAAAATGGTGCAGCCACTATGGAAAACAGTATGGAGGTTCCACAAAAAATTAAAAGTAGGGGCTGGCCCAGTGGGGTAGTGGTTAAGTTCAGCTCTCTCCGCTTCTGCAGCCCAGGTTTGCAGGTTCAGATCCCGGGTGCAGACATACACTGCTTGTCAAGCCATGCTGTGGTAGCAACCCACATATAAAATAGAGGGAGATTGGCACAGACGTTAGTTCAAGGCCACTCTTCCTCAAGCACAAAGGGGAAGATTGGCAGCAGATGTTAGCTTAGGGCCAGTCTTCCTCAAAAAAAAGAAAAAATTAAAAATAGAGGCTGGCCTGGTGGTATAGTGGCGAAGTTCATTCGCTCCACTTTGGCGGCTGGGGTTTCATGGGTTCAGATCCCAGGTGTGGGCCGAGACACCATTCATCAAGCCACTCTGTGGTGGCATCCCACGTACAAAAAATAGAGGAAGATTGGGGCCAACCCGATGGCATAGTGGTTAAGTTCGTGTGCTCCACTTTGGCGACCTGGGGTTCGGAGGTTCAGATCCTGGGCATGGACCTAGC
>NW_025798622.1:0-5122 GCF_021613505.1 Equus quagga | reverse complement strand
CCAAACTGTCTTCTGTTTCTACCATATGCCTCCCAGAGGAACCAGAACTAGCAATGCTAATGGCCTTGCACAGTTGTAGGAGAACTCCTGCCACTACCACGCATGTATCTGTGACTTTCCCTCCTTTATATTTTCCCCTGTGAACATGAAGGACTATAGTAGTAGTTAATTATGTTTTCCGAATTTTTCTGATTCTCTGCCTTCCAGGACGTGGTAGGACTGCAATTCCCAGATTCTTGGTTTGGGTGGGGTCATGTGAATAGTTCTGGTTAATAAAGTATAGGTGGAAGAAATATGTGTCACTTACAGACTAGAGCTTTTCATTGCTGGTGTGAGGCCCTTCAGAATCTTACTTCCTTTTGTCACAGCAACCTGCAAGTTTCAGTTTGGTGGCTGCTCTCTCAGCCTGGGTCCGGGAATTAGATAAAAACTAGAGTTCCCAGATGATCCTTGATGAGATTATGATATAATCAAGAAATAAACCTTTGCTGAGAAAGTGCTAAAAATTCCTTTGTATTATTCAGTTCAAATGTCCCTTCAGAGAGGCAGTCCTTGACCACGCAGTCTAAAACCCCCCACAAATATCAGTTGCTGTCTAACACAATCCCCTGTTTAATTGTCTTCATAGTACTCTTTACTTTCAGAAATGGTTTTATCTATCTGCACTTCTTTATTCTATTCCCCACCCCCTGCCCAAAAAAGCCCCCA
Organism: Equus quagga; assembly: GCF_021613505.1. NCBI lineage: Eukaryota > Metazoa > Chordata > Mammalia > Perissodactyla > Equidae > Equus > Equus quagga. Next base: position 4,414 of record NW_025798622.1, on the reverse strand, counting down.
GAATACTCCATGAGAATAGAAGACTTGCCTGTTTCATTCACTGCAGTATTCCCAGCACTTTGAGGATAGAGAGACATGAAAGAATCAGATTAGCCTAATTTTTATAGGCCATGGTAAGTGCAACGTGAAGTCACTGAAGGGTAATGAGACTCTGACTACTTTTGGAGAATGGACTGGAAGCGGGCAACAGTGGAAGTGAAAGTAGATCAGTCAGTAAACTCTAGCATTGTTCTAGGCAAGATAAAGGGGGGTTAAACAAGTATGGTGTTTGTAGATCAAAAAGATAGGTCTTGTTTATGTGGGAATTAGGGAAGAGAAGCATCAAGAAGACTCTTAGGTTGCTGGCTTTAATAACTAGATAAATGGAGGTGCCATTTAATGAGATGGGGAATATAAGGGAAGAGCACTTTGGGGGGACTGTGGCAGAGAGTTGGATATCTAGAATTTCCTTCTGACTATGTTATGAAGACGTCCTAGTCAAGATATCAATTAAACAGCTAGATACTGTCCATGAAAATAATCCATAACCAATCTATAAACGAAAATTTGGTTGAATTTGTTCTGAGCTGAAATCTGAGGACCATGGCCTGGGGCCTTTCTTCCCACAGGAAGAAAGGGCACCAAAGAAGTGAGGTGTACAGAGTGGTTATATACCCCCAAACAGGACGTTTCACATATGATTGAAATGTCCCTCCCACAATAGTCACAAGATTGCCCTGTCAGCACAGCACTTGATGGACACAGCAGGTAGTAGGCCTGCTATCTCAGAGGGCGTAGCAGGAGGCAAGTCTGTTGTCTCGAGCTGGGCAGTCACAGGTGAGCACAGCAATCAGTTTCTAGCCTAAGGAAAGACGCTTAAGCCTTAAGGAGATGCCAACTTTGGGAGAGGGAGGGAAGTTGCACCTTTATCTCAAGGGCCTTTGTTCTTGCCATAGGGAATATCTAAAGCAGATATACAATGCATGCTCAACAGCCACGGTCAGGCCCTTTTGGAAAGACAAGGTGAGGCCGAATTAGGTTTACACCAAATGGCTTCCTCATATTCTCCAATATATCCTATTGCTTGCCATTTTTATTTGTCAATACAAACAAGTTGAACTCAGATTTGGGATGCAGATATAAACCTGAGAATTTATAAACCATTTAAGATCACCTGTGTTGGGGAAGTGGGAGAATTCCCCCCCCCCCTTTTTTTTTAAGGTTCTTATGGCTGGTCAAATAATTTAAAAGGCAGGTTAGCAGGAGAAAAATCAAACAAAGTTTAATAGCATGTATACATGGGAGAAACTCAGGAGAAACAGTAAGTCAGTCATCTGGCTGAGGCTGCCTGTTTAAATTTCTTCAGCTACAGACAAGGAGGATGTTGGGGGTAGTGATCTGGAGCTTCAAAGGGGAGGAAGGCAACTCCTGGAAATGGAAAAGCAAATGTTTGGTAAACAGAACTTTGATAAGAATGGGCTTAGCAAGGATCGTCCCAGTCTACCAGATACCCAGAGTTATCTAAGGTGATGGCTTGTCCTGGAGACTGGCCTTATTTTAAATTTCTTTTAGGCAGTTGGGGAGAAGGTGGAATGTTCTTCCTGAGTCTTCTGATCATTTATTTTCTTCAGCTTGAAATAATCCACATACCAGAGTGGCGCATCTTGCGGGGGGCGGGGGGAGGCATGCCCTGAACCCCATCACCTGCATAGGAAAAATAGATTTCAACATTTAGGGGTTAGATAGTATAAGAGGAGCCACTAAAAGTGAGAGAAGCATGGGCTATCCAGAAACCCAACAAGAAAAGTATTTCAAGGAGCAAGTGCTCAGCTGCTTTGAATGCTGCTAAGAACTCATTTAAGAGAACAGAGAATTTATATTTTTTTCAGCTTTATTGAGGTATAATTAACATTAAAAGATTATACATATTTAATGTATACATTGTGATGAAGTTGGACAATATGCTTACACCCATGATACCATCACCACAATCCTGGTAATAAATATATCCATCACCTCCAAAAGATTTCTTACGTCCCTTTGCTTTTGTGTGTGTGTGTGGGAAGAACATTTAACATAAGACTTATCCTCTTAAGTTTATAATGTTGTAGATCTCTAGAACTTATGTATCCTGCATAACTAAAACTTTATGCTGAACAACAACTCTCCATTTTCCCCACTCCCGTCCCCTGCTTGTCTAAGTTTGACTATTTTAGATACCTCCTATAGGAGAAATCATGCTATATTTGTCATTCTGTGACTGACTTGTTTCAGTTAGCATAATATCTTTTTTTTTATTGAGTTAATGATAGGTTACAATCTTGTGTGATTTCAGTTGTACATTAATGTTTTGTCATTCGTGTTGTAGGTGCACCATTTCACCCTTTGTGCCTGCCCCCCACCCCACCTTTCCCCTGGTAGCCACTAATCTGTTCTCTTTGTCCACATTTTTAAATTCCTCCTATGAGTGGAGTCATACAGAGATTATCCTTCTCTAACTGGCTTATTTCACTTAACGTAATTCCCTCAAGGTCCATCCATGTTGTTGCAAATGGGATGATTTTGTTCTGTTTTGCAGCTGAGTAGTATTCCATTGTATATATATACCACAAATTCTTTATCCCTTCATCTGTTGATGGGCACTTAGGTTGCTTCCATGTCTTGGCTATTGTAAATAATGCTGCAGTGAACATTGGGGTGCATAGGACTTTTGGGATTGCTGACTTCAAGCTCTTTGGATAGATACCCAGCAGTGGAATGGCTGGATCGTATGGTAGTTCTATTTTTAGTTTTTTGAGGAATCTCCATACTGTTTTCCATAGTGGCTGCAGTAGTTTGCATTCCCACCAGCAGTGTATGAGGGTTCCGTTCTCTCCACAACCTCTCCAACATTTGTTACTATTAGCTTTAGATATTTTTGTCATTCTAATGGGTGTAAGGTGATATCTCAGTGTAGTTTTCATTTGCATTTTCCTGATGATCAGCGATGATGAGCGTCTTTTCATGTGCCTATTAGCCATCTGTATATCTTCTTTGGAGAAATGTCTGTTCATGTCTCCAGCCCATTTTTTGATCGGGTGGTTTGATTTTTTGTTGTTGAGTTGTGAGAGTTCCTTATATGTTATGGATATCAAGCCTTTGTCAGATATATGAATTGCAAATATTTTTTCCCAGTTAGTGCGTTGTTTTTTTTGTTTCAATCCTGTTTTCATGTGCCTTGAAGAAGCTCTTTAGTCTGAAGTCCCATTTATTTACTCTTTCTATTGTTTCCCTTCTCTGAGAAGACATGGTGTCCGAAAAGATCCCTTTAATACTGATGTCAAAGAGTGTACTGCCTACGTTTTCTTCTAGAAGCCTTATGGTTTCAGGTCTCACCTTTAGGTCCTTGATCCATTTTGAGTGTATTTTAATGAATGGTGAAAAAGAATGGTCAGTTTTCATTCTTTTACATGTGGCTTTCCAGTTTTCCCAGCACCATTTTTAGAAAAGACTTTCTTTTCTCTGTTGTATGCACTCCTTGTCGAAGATAAGCTGTCCATAGATGTGTGGTTTTATTTCTGGGCTTTCAATTCTATTCCATTGATCTGTTCACCTGTTTTTGTACCAGTACCATGCTGTTTTGATTACTGTAGCTTTCTAGTAAATTTTGAAGTCAGGGATTGTGATGCCTCCCGTTTTGTTCTTTTCTCTCAGGATTGCTTTAGCAATTCGGGGTCTTTTGTGGCCCCATATAAATTTTAGGATTCTTTGTTCTAATTCTGTAAAGAATGTCATTGGGATTCTGATGAGATAGCGTTGAATCTGTAGATTGCTTTAGGTAGAACGGACATTTTAACTATGTTTATTCTTCCCATCCATGTACATGGAATGTCTTTCCATCTCCTTATGTCGTCATCTAATTCTCTCAGAAAGGGCTTGCAATTCATTATATAGGTCCTTCACTTCCTTGGTTAAATTTACCCCGAGGTATTTTATTCTTTTTGTTGCGATTGTGAATGGTATTCAGTTAGCATAATATGTTCCGGGTCCATCTATGCTTTTACAAATGGTAGTATTTCCTTAATTTTTAAGTTTGAATAATGTTTAATTGTGTGTATATCCCACATTTTCCTCATTTTCTTTATCCGCTTGTCTATTGATGGACATTTGAGTTGTTTCTATATTTTGACTATTGTGAATAATGCTGCAATAAATGTGGGAGTGTAGATATCTCTTCACAATCCTAATTTCAAGTCTTTGCATATATACCCAGGAGTAGAATTGCAGGATCATGTGGTAGCCTATTTTAATGTGGTTTGTTTTGGTGAGGAAGATTGACCCTGAGCTAACACACCTGTTGCCAATCTTCCTCTTTTTGCTTGAGGAAGATTGTCGCTGAGCTAACATCTGTGCTAATCTTCCTCTACTGTATGTGGGATGCTTTCACAGTGTGGCT
>NW_025798621.1:0-7280 GCF_021613505.1 Equus quagga | reverse complement strand
CATTAATCTTCTTCTACAGTGTCTAACCTGTTGATAATTTTAACCATGCTATTTTTCTTCTCAGACATTGTATTTTCACTTCTAGATGTTTATTTGTGGTTTGTTTTGTTTGTTTCCTTTTAGATTAGCAAAGGTTCTTTTACCATGCTAAAAATATAAAATATACCATCTTAACCATTTATGAGTGTAGCACAATTCAGTAGTGTTAAGTAAATTCATATTGCTGAGGAATAGATTTCTTTTACATCTTCCATATCTCCTTAAAATGCTCATCTTTCATCCTTTTTGAACATATGAACTATATTTATACTAAGTGTTTAAACATTCTTGCCAACTATTTCTGTCATCTCTGGGTCTGTTCATATTGATTGATTTTTCTTTTCATTTTAGGTCTTATTTTCCTGTCTCTTGCATATCTGGTAATGTTTTTTTTGTCAAGTGCCACATATTGTGAATTTTATTTTCTTAGTTGTTGGAGTTTCTGTATTTTTTTTTCTAAAATATTTTCAGGCTTTGTTTTGAGATTCAGTTAAGCCATTTGTAATCAACTCTGCCATTTTGAGGCTTGCTTTCTTGCTTTCTTAGGTGGGTCCAGTACAACTTTTAGTATAGGACTAATTTGGTCCCAACACTGATGTAATACCCTTTTGAGAATTTCCTTGTATTAGGAGGTTTTTTTTATTTGGCTAGTGGGAATATAGAGTATTACCAGCCCTGTGTGACTTCTGGGATGGCTAGCTTGAATCTTTCTCATGGTCTTTCACTGGCCTTGAGTAGTTTCCTCACACACCTGCATTGATCAGTACTCATTTGGAGCTCTTCCTGTGCAGATCTGTCTTCTCTCATACTTCATCCCATAAATGCTCATAAGATTTCCTTGTATGAACTCTGTATCTTTAGCTCCTGGAACCAGCAGGCTCTGTTCAGGTACTTCCTGCCTGCACATAGCCTAAAAATTCTCTCCAGGCTGTAAGCTGGGGCAATAATATGGCTCACATCTTTTGTTTCATTTCTCTCAGAGATCATTATCTTTCACTGACTGTTGTCTAATATCTGGACACCACTGTACGTTTTGTCCGGTTTCTTAGTTGTGTGTGGTGGGAGGATAAGTCTTGTTGTTTTCTTTTTAATCCAGTTGTTTTCCCCCGTCATTGCTAGAACCCCAAATCTCAAAAATACTGCCTATTGATAGCAGATACATACAGATGTAGTAAAACTACAAAGAAAAGCACAAGAAGGATAAATTCTCAATTCAGAATAGTGGTTACTTCTGGGGAAGCTGGGAGAAGGAGGAATGTGATTAGGTATAAAAAGAGACCTATAGGGGGCCAGCCCCATGGCCGAGTGGTTAAGGTCATGCTCTCCACTTCCACGGCCTGGGGTTCGCTGGTTCGGATCCGGGGCATAGACCTCCACACTGCTCATCAAGCCATGCTGTGGCAGCCTCCCACATAGAAGAACTAGAATGACTTATAACTAGGATATGGAACTATGTACTGGGGCTTTGGGGAGAAAAAACAGAGGAAGGTTGGCAACAGATGTTAGCTCAGGGCCAATCTTCCTCACCAAAAAGCGTGCAAAAACAAGACCTATGACTATTTTTATAATATTTTATTTCATAAGCAGGGTATTGGGCACATAGGTATTTGGCTTAGTGTTAGTCACATTTAATATCAGTCCTGAAATATTTCACAATTGAAAGATTTCAAACAGAACAAAGGATTAAGTTTTTTAAAAAGACAAACTGGAAATACTAGAAGAAAAAGCAGGTATGTCTTAGTGGTGTCTATAACCTTGATTGACCCTTTTACTCCCTCTACAAATGGATGTATAATATGTAAGAAATAGTCTTCAAATTAATATTATCAATCATTCATAAAAAACATTGAGCCGGTCTTGTGCCCATTTCTTTGATTTTTGCTCTGAGAAGTTGATATGGAGAATATATGTATTTCCAGACTGTTCTTGACTTTTAGAAAAGTTTAAGGCAACTTGACTGAAGCGAGCCAACTAGAATCCTGAGTAGGGAGAAGGAGGTCACATTCTGTGGATTCATTCTTCCAGGTCTGCAAAACAGTAAGAAACCATTTCCTCAGTACTAGAGGGATCAGATAGCAGCAAGACTCGGAAAGCTTCGCCAAACTGTCTTCTGTTTCTACCATATGCCTCCCAGAGGAACCAGAACTAGCAATGCTAATGGCCTTGCACAGTTGTAGGAGAACTCCTGCCACTACCACGCATGTATCTGTGACTTTCCCTCCTTTATATTTTCCCCTGTGAACATGAAGGACTATAGTAGTAGTTAATTATGTTTTCCGAATTTTTCGGATTCTCTGCCTTCCAGGACGTGGTAGGACTGCAATTCCCAGATTCTTGGTTTGGGTGGGGTCATGTGAATAGTTCTGGTTAATAAAGTATAGGTGGAAGAAATATGTGTCACTTACAGACTAGAGCTTTTCATTGCTGGTGTGAGGCCCTTCAGAATCTTACTTCCTTTTGTCACAGCAACCTGCAAGTTTCAGTTTGGTGGCTGCTCTCTCAGCCTGGGTCCTGGAATTAGATAAAAACTAGAGTTCCCAGATGATCCTTGATGAGATTATGATATAATCAAGAAATAAACCTTTGCTGAGAAAGTGCTAAAAATTCCTTTGTATTATTCAGTTCAAATGTCCCTTCAGAGAGGCAGTCCTTGACCACGCAGTCTAAAACCCCCCACAAATATCAGTTGCTGTCTAACACACTCCCGTTTAATTGTCTTCATAGTACTCTTTACTTTCAGAAATGGTTTTATCTATCTGCACTTCTTTATTCTATTCCCCACCCCCTGCCCAAAAAAGCCCCCAGAATACTCCATGAGAATAGAAGACTTGCCTGTTTCATTCACTGCAGTATTCCCAGCACTTTGAGGATAGAGAGACATGAAAGAATCAGATTAGCCTAATTTTTATAGGCCATGGTAAGTGCAATGTGAAGTCACTGAAGGGTAATGAGACTATGACTACTTTTGGAGAATGGACTGGAAGCGGGCAACAGTGGAAGTGAAAGTAGATCAGTCAGTAAACTCTAGCATTGTTCTAGGCAAGATAAAGGGGGGTTAAACAAGTATGGTGTTTGTAGATCAAAAAGATAGGTCTTGTTTATGTGGGAATTAGGGAAGAGAAGCATCAAGAAGACTCTTAGGTTGCTGGCTTTAGTAACTAGATAAATGGAGGTGCCATTTAATGAGATGGGGAATATAAGGGAAGAGCACTTTGGGGGGACTGTGGCAGAGAGTTGGATATCTAGAATTTCCTTCTGACTATGTTATGAAGACATCCTAGTCAAGATGTCAATTAAACAGCTAGATACTGTCCATGAAAATAATCCATAACCAATGTATAAACGAAAATTTGGGTGAATTTGTTCTGAGCTGAAATCTGAGGACCATGGCCCAGGGCCTTTCTTCCCACAGGAAGAAAGGGCACCAAAGAAGTGAGGTGTACAGAGTGGTTATATACCCCCAAACAGGACGTTTCACATATGATTGAAATGTCCCTCCCACAATAGTCACAAGATTGCCCTGTCAGCACAGCACTTGATGGACACAGCAGGTAGTAGGCCTGCTATCTCAGAGGGCGTAGCAGGAGGCAAGTCTGTTGTCTCGAGCTGGGCAGTCACAGGTGAGCACAGCAATCAGTTTCTAGCCTAAGGAAAGACGCTTAAGCCTTAAGGAGATGCCAACTTTGGGAGAGGGAGGGAAGTTGCACCTTTATCTCAAGGGCCTTTGTTCTTGCCATAGGGAATATCTAAAGCAGATATACAATGCATGCTCAACAGCCACGGTCAGGCCCTTTTGGAAAGACAAGGTGAGGCCGAATTAGGTTTACACCAAATGGCTTCCTCATATTCTCCAATATATCCTATTGCTTGCCATTTTTATTTGTCAATACAAACAAGTTGAACTCAGATTTGGGATGCAGATATAAACCTGAGAATTTATAAACCATTTAAGATCACCTGTGTTGGGGAAGTGGGAGAATTCCCCCCCCCCCCTTTTTTTTTAAGGTTCTTATGGCTGGTCAAATAATTTAAAAGGCAGGTTAGCAGGAGAAAAATCAAACAAAGTTTAATAGCATGTATACATGGGAGAAACTCAGGAGAAACAGTAAGTCAGTCATCTGGCTGAGGCTGCCTGTTTAAATTTCTTCAGCTACAGACAAGGAGGATGTTGGGGGTAGTGATCTGGAGCTTCAAAGGGGAGGAAGGCAACTCCTGGAAATGGAAAAGCAAATGTTTGGTAAACAGAACTTTGATAAGAATGGGCTTAGCAAGGATCGTCCCAGTCTACCAGATACCCAGAGTTATCTAAGGTGATGGCTTGTCCTGGAGACTGGCCTTATTTTAAATTTCTTTTAGGCAGTTGGGGAGAAGGTGGAATGTTCTTCCTGAGTCTTCTGATCATTTATTTTCTTCAGCTTGAAATAATCCACATACCAGAGTGGCGCATCTTGCGGGGGGCGGGGGGAGGCATGCCCTGAACCCCATCACCTGCATAGGAAAAATAGATTTCAACATTTAGGGGTTAGATAGTATAAGAGGAGCCACTAAAAGTGAGAGAAGCATGGGCTATCCAGAAACCCAACAAGAAAAGTATTTCAAGGAGCAAGTGCTCAACTGCTTTGAATGCTGCTAAGAACTCATTTAAGAGAACAGAGAATTTATATTTTTTTCAGCTTTATTGAGGTATAATTAACATTAAAAGATTATACATATTTAATGTATACATTGTGATGAAGTTGGACAATATGCTTACACCCATGATACCATCACCACAATCCTGGTAATAAATATATCCATCACCTCCAAAAGATTTCTTACGTCCCTTTGCTTTTGTGTGTGTGTGTGGGAAGAACATTTAACATAAGACTTATCCTCTTAAGTTTATAATGTTGTAGATCTCTAGAACTTATGTATCCTGCATAACTAAAACTTTATGCTGAACAACAACTCTCCATTTTCCCCACTCCCGTCCCCTGGCAACCACCAATCTATTTTCTGCTTGTCTAAGTTTGACTATTTTAGATACCTCCTATAGGAGAAATCATGCTATATTTGTCATTCTGTGACTGACTTGTTTCAGTTAGCATAATATCTTTTTTTTTATTGAGTTAATGATAGGTTACAATCTTGTGTGATTTCAGTTGTACATTAATGTTTTGTCATTCGTGTTGTAGGTGCACCATTTCACCCTTTGTGCCTGCCCCCCACCCCACCTTTCCCCTGGTAGCCACTAATCTGTTCTCTTTGTCCACATTTTTAAATTCCTCCTATGAGTGGAGTCATACAGAGATTATCCTTCTCTAACTGGCTTATTTCACTTAACGTAATTCCCTCAAGGTCCATCCATGTTGTTGCAAATGGGATGATTTTGTTCTGTTTTGCAGCTGAGTAGTATTCCATTGTATATATATACCACAAATTCTTTATCCCTTCATCTGTTGATGGGCACTTAGGTTGCTTCCATGTCTTGGCTATTGTAAATAATGCTGCAGTGAACATTGGGGTGCATAGGACTTTTGGGATTGCTGACTTCAAGCTCTTTGGATAGATACCCAGCAGTGGAATGGCTGGATCGTATGGTAGTTCTATTTTTAGTTTTTTGAGGAATCTCCATACTGTTTTCCATAGTGGCTGCAGTAGTTTGCATTCCCACCAGCAGTGTATGAGGGTTCCGTTCTCTCCACAACCTCTCCAACATTTGTTACTATTAGCTTTAGATATTTTTGTCATTCTAATGGGTGTAAGGTGATATCTCAGTGTAGTTTTCATTTGCATTTTCCTGATGATCAGCGATGATGAGCGTCTTTTCATGTGCCTATTAGCCATCTGTATATCTTCTTTGGAGAAATGTCTGTTCATGTCTCCAGCCCATTTTTTGATCGGGTGGTTTGATTTTTTGTTGTTGAGTTGTGAGAGTTCCTTATATGTTATGGATATCAAGCCTTTGTCAGATATATGAATTGCAAATATTTTTTCCCAGTTAGTGCGTTGTTTTTTTTGTTTCAATCCTGTTTTCATGTGCCTTGAAGAAGCTCTTTAGTCTGAAGTCCCATTTATTTACTCTTTCTATTGTTTCCCTTCTCTGAGAAGACATGGTGTCCGAAAAGATCCCTTTAATACTGATGTCAAAGAGTGTACTGCCTACGTTTTCTTCTAGAAGCCTTATGGTTTCAGGTCTCACCTTTAGGTCCTTGATCCATTTTGAGTGTATTTTAATGAATGGTGAAAAAGAATGGTCAGTTTTCATTCTTTTACATGTGGCTTTCCAGTTTTCCCAGCACCATTTTTAGAAAAGACTTTCTTTTCTCTGTTGTATGCACTCCTTGTCGAAGATAAGCTGTCCATAGATGTGTGGTTTTATTTCTGGGCTTTCAATTCTATTCCATTGATCTGTTCACCTGTTTTTGTACCAGTACCATGCTGTTTTGATTACTGTAGCTTTCTAGTAAATTTTGAAGTCAGGGATTGTGATGCCTCCCGTTTTGTTCTTTTCTCTCAGGATTGCTTTAGCAATTCGGGGTCTTTTGTGGCCCCATATAAATTTTAGGATTCTTTGTTCTAATTCTGTAAAGAATGTCATTGGGATTCTGATGAGATAGCGTTGAATCTGTAGATTGCTTTAGGTAGAACGGACATTTTAACTATGTTTATTCTTCCCATCCATGTACATGGAATGTCTTTCCATCTCCTTATGTCGTCATCTAATTCTCTCAGAAAGGGCTTGCAATTCATTATATAGGTCCTTCACTTCCTTGGTTAAATTTACCCCGAGGTATTTTATTCTTTTTGTTGCGATTGTGAATGGTATTCAGTTAGCATAATATGTTCCGGGTCCATCTATGCTTTTACAAATGGTAGTATTTCCTTAATTTTTAAGTTTGAATAATGTTTAATTGTGTGTATATCCCACATTTTCCTCATTTTCTTTATCCGCTTGTCTATTGATGGACATTTGAGTTGTTTCTATATTTTGACTATTGTGAATAATGCTGCAATAAATGTGGGAGTGTAGATATCTCTTCACAATCCTAATTTCAAGTCTTTGCATATATACCCAGGAGTAGAATTGCAGGATCATGTGGTAGCCTATTTTAATGTGGTTTGTTTTGGTGAGGAAGATTGACCCTGAGCTAACACACCTGTTGCCAATCTTCCTCTTTTTGCTTGAGGAAGATTGTCGCTGAGCTAACATCTGTGCTAATCTTCCTCTACTGTATGTGGGATGCTTTCACAGTGTGGCT
>NW_025798620.1:0-7279 GCF_021613505.1 Equus quagga | reverse complement strand
AGCCACACTGTGAAAGCATCCCACATACAGTAGAGGAAGATTAGCACAGATGTTAGCTCAGCGACAATCTTCCTCAAGCAAAAAGAGGAAGATTGGCAACAGGTGTGTTAGCTCAGGGTCAATCTTCCTCACCAAAACAAACCACATTAAAATAGGCTACCACATGATCCTGCAATTCTACTCCTGGGTATATATGCAAAGACTTGAAATTAGGATTGTGAAGAGATATCTACACTCCCACATTTATTGCAGCATTATTCACAATAGTCAAAATATAGAAACAACTCAAATGTCCATCAATAGACAAGCGGATAAAGAAAATGAGGAAAATGTGGGATATACACACAATTAAACATTATTCAAACTTAAAAATTAAGGAAATACTACCATTTGTAAAAGCATAGATGGACCCGGAACATATTATGCTAACTGAATACCATTCACAATCGCAACAAAAAGAATAAAATACCTCGGGGTAAATTTAACCAAGGAAGTGAAGGACCTATATAATGAATTGCAAGCCCTTTCTGAGAGAATTAGATGACGACATAAGGAGATGGAAAGACATTCCATGTACATGGATGGGAAGAATAAACATAGTTAAAATGTCCGTTCTACCTAAAGCAATCTACAGATTCAACGCTATCTCATCAGAATCCCAATGACATTCTTTACAGAATTAGAACAAAGAATCCTAAAATTTATATGGGGCCACAAAAGACCCCGAATTGCTAAAGCAATCCTGAGAGAAAAGAACAAAACGGGAGGCATCACAATCCCTGACTTCAAAATTTACTAGAAAGCTACAGTAATCAAAACAGCATGGTACTGGTACAAAAACAGGTGAACAGATCAATGGAATAGAATTGAAAGCCCAGAAATAAAACCACACATCTATGGACAGCTTATCTTCGACAAGGAGTGCATACAACAGAGAAAAGAAAGTCTTTTCTAAAAATGGTGCTGGGAAAACTGGAAAGCCACATGTAAAAGAATGAAAACTGACCATTCTTTTTCACCATTCATTAAAATACACTCAAAATGGATCAAGGACCTAAAGGTGAGACCTGAAACCATAAGGCTTCTAGAAGAAAACGTAGGCAGTACACTCTTTGACATCAGTATTAAAGGGATCTTTTCGGACACCATGTCTTCTCAGAGAAGGGAAACAATAGAAAGAGTAAATAAATGGGACTTCAGACTAAAGAGCTTCTTCAAGGCACATGAAAACAGGATTGAAACAAAAAAAACAACGCACTAACTGGGAAAAAATATTTGCAATTCATATATCTGACAAAGGCTTGATATCCATAACATATAAGGAACTCTCACAACTCAACAACAAAAAATCAAACCACCCGATCAAAAAATGGGCTGGAGACATGAACAGACATTTCTCCAAAGAAGATATACAGATGGCTAATAGGCACATGAAAAGACGCTCATCATCGCTGATCATCAGGAAAATGCAAATGAAAACTACACTGAGATATCACCTTACACCCATTAGAATGACAAAAATATCTAAAGCTAATAGTAACAAATGTTGGAGAGGTTGTGGAGAGAACGGAACCCTCATACACTGCTGGTGGGAATGCAAACTACTGCAGCCACTATGGAAAACAGTATGGAGATTCCTCAAAAAACTAAAAATAGAACTACCATACGATCCAGCCATTCCACTGCTGGGTATCTATCCAAAGAGCTTGAAGTCAGCAATCCCAAAAGTCCTATGCACCCCAATGTTCACTGCAGCATTATTTACAATAGCCAAGACATGGAAGCAACCTAAGTGCCCATCAACAGATGAAGGGATAAAGAATTTGTGGTATATATATACAATGGAATACTACTCAGCTGCAAAACAGAACAAAATCATCCCATTTGCAACAACATGGATGGACCTTGAGGGAATTACGTTAAGTGAAATAAGCCAGTTAGAGAAGGATAATCTCTGTATGACTCCACTCATAGGAGGAATTTAAAAATGTGGACAAAGAGAACAGATTAGTGGCTACCAGGGGAAAGGTGGGGTGGGGGGCAGGCACAAAGGGTGAAATGGTGCACCTACAACACGAATGACAAAACATTAATGTACAACTGAAATCACACAAGATTGTAACCTATCATTAACTCAATAAAAAAAAAGATATTATGCTAACTGAAACAAGTCAGTCACAGAATGACAAATATAGCATGATTTCTCCTATAGGAGGTATCTAAAATAGTCAAACTTAGACAAGCAGAAAATAGATTGGTGGTTGCCAGGGGACGGGAGTGGGGAAAATGGAGAGTTGTTGTTCAGCATAAAGTTTTAGTTATGCAGGATACATAAGTTCTAGAGATCTACAACATTATAAACTTAAGAGGATAAGTCTTATGTTAAATGTTCTTCCCACACACACACACAAAAGCAAAGGGACGTAAGAAATCTTTTGGAGGTGATGGATATATTTATTACCAGGATTGTGGTGATGGTATCATGGGTGTAAGCATATTGTCCAACTTCATCACAATGTATACATTAAATATGTATAATCTTTTAATGTTAATTATACCTCAATAAAGCTGAAAAAAATATAAATTCTCTGTTCTCTTAAATGAGTTCTTAGCAGCATTCAAAGCAGTTGAGCACTTGCTCCTTGAAATACTTTTCTTGTTGGGTTTCTGGATAGCCCATGCTTCTCTCACTTTTAGTGGCTCCTCTTATACTATCTAACCCCTAAATGTTGAAATCTATTTTTCCTATGCAGGTGATGGGGTTCAGGGCATGCCTCCCCCCGCCCCCCGCAAGATGCGCCACTCTGGTATGTGGATTATTTCAAGCTGAAGAAAATAAATGATCAGAAGACTCAGGAAGAACATTCCACCTTCTCCCCAACTGCCTAAAAGAAATTTAAAATAAGGCCAGTCTCCAGGACAAGCCATCACCTTAGATAACTCTGGGTATCTGGTAGACTGGGACGATCCTTGCTAAGCCCATTCTTATCAAAGTTCTGTTTACCAAACATTTGCTTTTCCATTTCCAGGAGTTGCCTTCCTCCCCTTTGAAGCTCCAGATCACTACCCCCAACATCCTCCTTGTCTGTAGCTGAAGAAATTTAAACAGGCAGCCTCAGCCAGATGACTGACTTACTGTTTCTCCTGAGTTTCTCCCATGTATACATGCTATTAAACTTTGTTTGATTTTTCTCCTGCTAACCTGCCTTTTAAATTATTTGACCAGCCATAAGAACCTTAAAAAAAAAGGGGGGGGGGGGAATTCTCCCACTTCCCCAACACAGGTGATCTTAAATGGTTTATAAATTCTCAGGTTTATATCTGCATCCCAAATCTGAGTTCAACTTGTTTGTATTGACAAATAAAAATGGCAAGCAATAGGATATATTGGAGAATATGAGGAAGCCATTTGGTGTAAACCTAATTCGGCCTCACCTTGTCTTTCCAAAAGGGCCTGACCGTGGCTGTTGAGCATGCATTGTATATCTGCTTTAGATATTCCCTATGGCAAGAACAAAGGCCCTTGAGATAAAGGTGCAACTTCCCTCCCTCTCCCAAAGTTGGCATCTCCTTAAGGCTTAAGCGTCTTTCCTTAGGCTAGAAACTGATTGCTGTGCTCACCTGTGACTGCCCAGCTCGAGACAACAGACTTGCCTCCTGCTACGCCCTCTGAGATAGCAGGCCTACTACCTGCTGTGTCCATCAAGTGCTGTGCTGACAGGGCAATCTTGTGACTATTGTGGGAGGGACATTTCAATCATATGTGAAACGTCCTGTTTGGGGGTATATAACCACTCTGTACACCTCACTTCTTTGGTGCCCTTTCTTCCTGTGGGAAGAAAGGCCCTGGGCCATGGTCCTCAGATTTCAGCTCAGAACAAATTCACCCAAATTTTCGTTTATACATTGGTTATGGATTATTTTCATGGACAGTATCTAGCTGTTTAATTGATATCTTGACTAGGACGTCTTCATAACATAGTCAGAAGGAAATTCTAGATATCCAACTCTCTGCCACAGTCCCCCCAAAGTGCTCTTCCCTTATATTCCCCATCTCATTAAATGGCACCTCCATTTATCTAGTTACTAAAGCCAGCAACCTAAGAGTCTTCTTGATGCTTCTCTTCCCTAATTCCCACATAAACAAGACCTATCTTTTTGATCTACAAACACCATACTTGTTTAACCCCCCTTTATCTTGCCTAGAACAATGCTAGAGTTTACTGACTGATCTACTTTCACTTCCACTGTTGCCCGCTTCCAGTCCATTCTCCAAAAGTAGTCATAGTCTCATTACCCTTCAGTGACTTCACATTGCACTTACCATGGCCTATAAAAATTAGGCTAATCTGATTCTTTCATGTCTCTCTATCCTCAAAGTGCTGGGAATACTGCAGTGAATGAAACAGGCAAGTCTTCTATTCTCATGGAGTATTCTGGGGGCTTTTTTGGGCAGGGGGTGGGGAATAGAATAAAGAAGTGCAGATAGATAAAACCATTTCTGAAAGTAAAGAGTACTATGAAGACAATTAAACGGGAGTGTGTTAGACAGCAACTGATATTTGTGGGGGGTTTTAGACTGCGTGGTCAAGGACTGCCTCTCTGAAGGGACATTTGAACTGAATAATACAAAGGAATTTTTAGCACTTTCTCAGCAAAGGTTTATTTCTTGATTATATCATAATCTCATCAAGGATCATCTGGGAACTCTAGTTTTTATCTAATTCCAGGACCCAGGCTGAGAGAGCAGCCACCAAACTGAAACTTGCAGGTTGCTGTGACAAAAGGAAGTAAGATTCTGAAGGGCCTCACACCAGCAATGAAAAGCTCTAGTCTGTAAGTGACACATATTTCTTCCACCTATACTTTATTAACCAGAACTATTCACATGACCCCACCCAAACCAAGAATCTGGGAATTGCAGTCCTACCACGTCCTGGAAGGCAGAGAATCCGAAAAATTCGGAAAACATAATTAACTACTACTATAGTCCTTCATGTTCACAGGGGAAAATATAAAGGAGGGAAAGTCACAGATACATGCGTGGTAGTGGCAGGAGTTCTCCTACAACTGTGCAAGGCCATTAGCATTGCTAGTTCTGGTTCCTCTGGGAGGCATATGGTAGAAACAGAAGACAGTTTGGCGAAGCTTTCCGAGTCTTGCTGCTATCTGATCCCTCTAGTACTGAGGAAATGGTTTCTTACTGTTTTGCAGACCTGGAAGAATGAATCCACAGAATGTGACCTCCTTCTCCCTACTCAGGATTCTAGTTGGCTCGCTTCAGTCAAGTTGCCTTAAACTTTTCTAAAAGTCAAGAACAGTCTGGAAATACATATATTCTCCATATCAACTTCTCAGAGCAAAAATCAAAGAAATGGGCACAAGACCGGCTCAATGTTTTTTATGAATGACTGATAATATTAATTTGAAGACTATTTCTTACATATTATACATCCATTTGTAGAGGGAGTAAAAGGGTCAATCAAGGTTATAGACACCACTAAGACATACCTGCTTTTTCTTCTAGTATTTCCAGTTTGTCTTTTTAAAAAACTTAATCCTTTGTTCTGTTTGAAATCTTTCAATTGTGAAATATTTCAGGACTGATATTAAATGTGACTAACACTAAGCCAAATACCTATGTGCCCAATACCCTGCTTATGAAATAAAATATTATAAAAATAGTCATAGGTCTTGTTTTTGCACGCTTTTTGGTGAGGAAGATTGGCCCTGAGCTAACATCTGTTGCCAACCTTCCTCTGTTTTTTCTCCCCAAAGCCCCAGTACATAGTTCCATATCCTAGTTATAAGTCATTCTAGTTCTTCTATGTGGGAGGCTGCCACAGCATGGCTTGATGAGCAGTGTGGAGGTCTATGCCCCGGATCCGAACCAGCGAACCCCAGGCCGTGGAAGTGGAGAGCATGACCTTAACCACTCGGCCATGGGGCTGGCCCCCTATAGGTCTCTTTTTATACCTAATCACATTCCTCCTTCTCCCAGCTTCCCCAGAAGTAACCACTATTCTGAATTGAGAATTTATCCTTCTTGTGCTTTTCTTTGTAGTTTTACTACATCTGTATGTATCTGCTATCAATAGGCAGTATTTTTGAGATTTGGGGTTCTAGCAATGACGGGGGAAAACAACTGGATTAAAAAGAAAACAACAAGACTTATCCTCCCACCACACACAACTAAGAAACCGGACAAAACGTACAGTGGTGTCCAGATATTAGACAACAGTCAGTGAAAGATAATGATCTCTGAGAGAAATGAAACAAAAGATGTGAGCCATATTATTGCCCCAGCTTACAGCCTGGAGAGAATTTTTAGGCTATGTGCAGGCAGGAAGTACCCAAACGGAGCCTGCTGGTTCCAGGAGCTAAAGATACAGAGTTCATACAAGGAAATCTTATGAGCATTTATGGGATGAAGTATGAGAGAAGACAGATCTGCACAGGAAGAGCTCCAAATGAGTACTGATCAATGCAGGTGTGTGAGGAAACTACTCAAGGCCAGTGAAAGACCATGAGAAAGATTCAAGCTAGCCATCCCAGAAGTCACACAGGGCTGGTAATACTCTATATTCCCACTAGCCAAATAAAAAAAACCTCCTAATACAAGGAAATTCTCAAAAGGGTATTACATCAGTGTTGGGACCAAATTAGTCCTATACTAAAAGTTGTACTGGACCCACCTAAGAAAGCAAGAAAGCAAGCCTCAAAATGGCAGAGTTGATTACAAATGGCTTAACTGAATCTCAAAACAAAGCCTGAAAATATTTTAGAAAAAAAATACAGAAACTCCAACAACTAAGAAAATAAAATTCACAATATGTGGCACTTGACAAAAAAAACATTACCAGATATGCAAGAGACAGGAAAATAAGACCTAAAATGAAAAGAAAAATCAATCAATATGAACAGACCCAGAGATGACAGAAATAGTTGGCAAGAATGTTTAAACACTTAGTATAAATATAGTTCATATGTTCAAAAAGGATGAAAGATGAGCATTTTAAGGAGATATGGAAGATGTAAAAGAAATCTATTCCTCAGCAATATGAATTTACTTAACACTACTGAATTGTGCTACACTCATAAATGGTTAAGATGGTATATTTTATATTTTTAGCATGGTAAAAGAACCTTTGCTAATCTAAAAGGAAACAAACAAAACAAACCACAAATAAACATCTAGAAGTGAAAATACAATGTCTGAGAAGAAAAATAGCATGGTTAAAATTATCAACAGGTTAGACACTGTAGAAGAAGATTAATG
>NW_025798619.1:0-1516 GCF_021613505.1 Equus quagga | reverse complement strand
AAATTTTGGTGAGTTTATTCTGAGCTAAAATGTGAGGACCATGACCAGGGCCTTTCATCCTGAAGGAAGAAAGGACACCGAAGAAGTGGGGAGCACAATGTGGTTATATACCCCCAAAAAGGACGTTTCACATGTGATTGAAATGTCCATTTTACAGTAGTCTCAACATTCCTCAGTCAGCACAGTGATTGATGGACACAGCAGGTAGGTCTGCTGTCTTGGTGGACTCAGCAGGGTAGCAGGTCTGTTGTCTCAAGCTGGGTGGTCACAGGTCACCTCAGCAATCAGTTCTTAGCCTAAGGAAAGATGCTTATCCTTAAGGAAATGCCAATGTGGGGGGAAGTTGCACCTTTATATTATGGGCATTTACTCTTGCCATAGTAAATGTTTACAGCAGATATACAATGAAGACTCAATGGCCATGGTTAGGCTCTTTTGGAAAAAAACAAAATCAGACCGAATTGGGTTTGCACCAAATGACTTCCTCATATGCTCCAATATATCCTATTGCTCGCCATTTCTATTTGTCACTCTCTTGCATCTGTTCACTGCACTATTTTCTGGTCTATTACACCTGAGAAATGTGCTGGTTCCTACTGGAAGCCTCAAACTCACCAATGTTTGCCACTGAAAGACTTGAATCCTTATGCCAGACCCTTCCTCTGGTGTCAGCAGATGCTTCCTCTCCACTGACATGTTTACTTCAATTTAAAAACACACTTACATTTCCCATCTTTAGAAAGGAATCAAAACCTCCCACAATGAGGCAGTGCCTCATATATCTGTTTTCTTTTTATACCATAGAGTACTCTATAAGCAAAACCTCTGCTTTCTCACCTCCCTTCTTTCTTTACTAAACTCCAGCTAGGATTTAATTCTTAACTGATCCTCAGAAATTATTGTCAAAGTCACCAACACCTTTCCTTTTATTTTTCCTTTTTCTTCTTTTACTTTGTGTGGTGAGGAAGATAGTCACTGAGATAACATCTGTTGTCAATCTCCCTCTTTTTGCTTGAGGAAGATTGTCGCTGAGCTAACATCTGTGCCACTCTTCCTCTATTTTGTATGTGGCTTGATGAGTGGTGTGTAGGTCTGTGCCCAGGATCTGAACCTGCACACCCGAGGCTAAGGCAGAGCATGCAAACTTCAGCACTACACCACCAGGCCAACCCACCAACACCTTTTCACTGGCACATCTCATGGTCATTTACATGTCCTTTCCTGTAAGTTTCTTAGCAGCATTCCAAACAGTTGATGGCACCATCTAAAGCTCGGTTTTCAAAGAGCATAAAACTCTCAGTTTTCCTTTTATTTCACTTCTGATTGTTATTTCTTGCTGCAAACCAAACCACCCCCAAACACACTGGTATAAATGAACTACAATATTGCTATTGCAATTTATGAGTTTGAAATTTTGACAGGGCTTTGCAGAAATGTCTCATCTCTGCTCCATGTTCTGGCTGTAAGGGCCACGTGCAAGGCTTCATTTGCTGGGTGTTTGACTCTGCCTGGATGA
>NW_025798618.1:0-1516 GCF_021613505.1 Equus quagga | reverse complement strand
TCATCCAGGCAGAGTCAAACACCCAGCAAATGAAGCCTTGCACGTGGCCCTTACAGCCAGAACATGGAGCAGAGATGAGACATTTCTGCAAAGCCCTGTCAAAATTTCAAACTCATAAATTGCAATAGCAATATTGTAGTTCATTTATACCAGTGTGTTTGGGGGTGGTTTGGTTTGCAGCAAGAAATAACAATCAGAAGTGAAATAAAAGGAAAACTGAGAGTTTTATGCTCTTTGAAAACCGAGCTTTAGATGGTGCCATCAACTGTTTGGAATGCTGCTAAGAAACTTACAGGAAAGGACATGTAAATGACCATGAGATGTGCCAGTGAAAAGGTGTTGGTGGGTTGGCCTGGTGGTGTAGTGCTGAAGTTTGCATGCTCTGCCTTAGCCTCGGGTGTGCAGGTTCAGATCCTGGGCACAGACCTACACACCACTCATCAAGCCACATACAAAATAGAGGAAGAGTGGCACAGATGTTAGCTCAGCGACAATCTTCCTCAAGCAAAAAGAGGGAGATTGACAACAGATGTTATCTCAGTGACTATCTTCCTCACCACACAAAGTAAAAGAAGAAAAAGGAAAAATAAAAGGAAAGGTGTTGGTGACTTTGACAATAATTTCTGAGGATCAGTTAAGAATTAAATCCTAGCTGGAGTTTAGTAAAGAAAGAAGGGAGGTGAGAAAGCAGAGGTTTTGCTTATAGAGTACTCTATGGTATAAAAAGAAAACAGATATATGAGGCACTGCCTCATTGTGGGAGGTTTTGATTCCTTTCTAAAGATGGGAAATGTAAGTGTGTTTTTAAATTGAAGTAAACATGTCAGTGGAGAGGAAGCATCTGCTGACACCAGAGGAAGGGTCTGGCATAAGGATTCAAGTCTTTCAGTGGCAAACATTGGTGAGTTTGAGGCTTCCAGTAGGAACCAGCACATTTCTCAGGTGTAATAGACCAGAAAATAGTGCAGTGAACAGATGCAAGAGAGTGACAAATAGAAATGGCGAGCAATAGGATATATTGGAGCATATGAGGAAGTCATTTGGTGCAAACCCAATTCGGTCTGATTTTGTTTTTTTCCAAAAGAGCCTAACCATGGCCATTGAGTCTTCATTGTATATCTGCTGTAAACATTTACTATGGCAAGAGTAAATGCCCATAATATAAAGGTGCAACTTCCCCCCACATTGGCATTTCCTTAAGGATAAGCATCTTTCCTTAGGCTAAGAACTGATTGCTGAGGTGACCTGTGACCACCCAGCTTGAGACAACAGACCTGCTACCCTGCTGAGTCCACCAAGACAGCAGACCTACCTGCTGTGTCCATCAATCACTGTGCTGACTGAGGAATGTTGAGACTACTGTAAAATGGACATTTCAATCACATGTGAAACGTCCTTTTTGGGGGTATATAACCACATTGTGCTCCCCACTTCTTCGGTGTCCTTTCTTCCTTCAGGATGAAAGGCCCTGGTCATGGTCCTCACATTTTAGCTCAGAATAAACTCACCAAAATTT
>NW_025798617.1:0-4186 GCF_021613505.1 Equus quagga | reverse complement strand
ACTTCTGTAGAGACTACATCGTTTGCCCCCCCAAAGTCCAGTTGCCACCCTTCACCAACAAATGGGCTGCTTCACCTCTTTTGCCTTTCCCCTATGCCCTTCCCCTCTGGTAACCACCAATCTGTTCTCTGGATCTCTGTGTCTGTTTGTTGTTATTATTTTTTTATCTTCCACATATGAGTAAAATCATATAGCATTTGGCTTTCTCTATCTGATTTATTTCACGTAAGGGCAATGGCAATATTTCATGTTTTTTCATGGTTGAGTAATATTCTGTTGTTTGTGTGTGTATACCGCATCTTCTTTGTTCATTCATGCGCACTCCAGTCTTTTCTGAGGCTAGGCTGTTGTAAATATTGCTTCCAGGACCATAGGGTTGTATGAAACATTTTGGAATTAGTGTTTCCATGTTCTTTGGATAATTACTCAAAAGTAGAAGAGCTGGATCATATGGTAGCACTATTTTTAATTTTGGAGGAATCTCCATATTGTTTTCCATAGTGGCTGTGCCAATTTATTTTCCCACCAGCAGGCTACAAGTGTTCCCTTTTTTCAACATCCTCTCCAATACATATTTTTTGTCTTTTTAATCTTAGCTATCCTGATGGGCATGAGGTGATGTTTCATTGTGATTTTGATTTGCATTCTTCTAATAATTACTGACATTCAAG
This sequence comes from Equus quagga, assembly GCF_021613505.1. Classification (NCBI taxonomy): domain Eukaryota; kingdom Metazoa; phylum Chordata; class Mammalia; order Perissodactyla; family Equidae; genus Equus; species Equus quagga. Next base: position 3,515 of record NW_025798617.1, on the reverse strand, counting down.
CTTTTTTCATATGGCTGTTGGCCATCTGTATATCTTTGCAAAAATGTCTGTTCAGATCCTCTGTCCATTTTTTTTGAATTGTTTAGAATTATTCTTGTATGAGATCTTGATATATTTTGAATACTAATCTTTTATCAGGCATGTGTTTTGTAAATATCTTCTGCTAATCTGTAGGTTGTCTTTTCATTTTTTTAGTGACTTGCTTCACTGTGCAGAAGTTTTTTTCTTTGATGTAGGCACATTTGTTTATTTTTGGTTGTTTCGTTCCCTTGCCTGAGGAGATATTTCCAAAAGATATTACTAAGATCAATGTCAAGGAGTGTATTGCCTTTGTTCTCTTCGAAGAATTTTATGGTTTCATGTCTTATGTCCAAGTCTTTAATCCATCTTGATTTAATTTGTGCATATGGTATCACATAGTAGTTTACTTTCATTCTTTTGCATATGGCTGTCCAGTTTTTCCAAGACCATTTATTGTAGGGTCATTCTTTTCACCATTATATGTTCTTCACATTTTTGTTTAATAATAGGTGCCCATAAGTGTGTAGGTTTATTTCTGTGCTCTCAAAAATATTCCATTGATCTCTTTGTATGTTTTTGTCCTGCTACTATGCTGTTTTGTTTACTATGGCTTTGTTGTATGCTTTTAAACCAGGCAGTGTGTTGCCTCCAGCTTTGTTCTTTTATGTGATGATAGCTTTGCTTATTGGGGGTCTTTTTTTGTTCTATATAAAGTTTTCTCTGTTTTGTTTCTGTGAAAATGTTCTTGGGACTTAGAAGGGATTTCAATGAATCTATAGATTGCTGAATCTGAAGATCTGCAGAATGTGCAGAGAAATTTTCCTTTTCTTTTGGACTTTTTATTTCTTTCAACAGTGTCTTCTAGTTTCAGTGTACAGGTCTTAACTCCTTGGTTAAATTTATCCCTAGGTATTGTATTGTCTTTGTTATGATTGTAAATGGGATTGTACTCTTGATCTCTCTTTCTTCTATTTTGTTGTTAGTGTTTGGAAATAAAACTTATTTTTGTACGTTGATTTTTATGCCCTTCAACTTTATTCAGTCATTATTTCTAATAATAAATAATACAAAAACATCACAATATCTATAATAATGAATAAAAAATCTATTTCTAGTAGTTTTTGATGGATTCTTAGGATTTTCTATACATAAAATCATATCATCTGCATATGATGTTTTTGGCTTCTTTTTTTTCCGATTTTGATCTTTTTTATTTCTTTTTATTGCCAAATTGCTCTGAATAGATCTCCCAGCACTGTGTTTAATAAGAGTAGTGAGAGTGGGCATGCTTGTGTTGTTCCAGTTCTTAGAGGGTGGCTTCTAGTTTTTCAACATTGAATATGATGTTAGCTCTGGATTTGACATACATGGCGTTTATTATGTTGAGATTTGTGTATTCACTTTATTGAGAGTTTTTATCATAATTAGACGTTGAGTCTTATCAAACTGTTTCTCTGTACCTATGGAGAAGATCATGTGAGTTTTTTCCTTTATTTTGCTAATGTGGTGTATCACATTGTTTACTTTGCCAATATTAAACCATTTTTGTATTCCTGGGATAAATCCGACTTCATCATGGTGTGTGATCCTTTTAATGTATGGTTGAATTTTGTTTCTAATATTTTGTTGAGGAGTTTTATATTAATATTCAGAGATATTGGCATGCAATTTTCGTTTTTTGTGGTAACTGTCTGGTTTCAATATTAGGGTAATTCTGACTTCATAGAATGAATCTGGAAGTGTTCCTCTGTCTTCAATTTTTTAGAATACTTTGATAATGATAGATATTAACTCTTCTGTAAATATTTTGCACAATTCACCTGTGAAGCTATCTGTTTCTGGACTTTTGTTTGTACCAGTTTTTTGATTGTTCATTGAATTTTATTAATAGTTTGTTCAAATTTTCTGTTTATTCCTGATTCAGTCTTGGAGGATTGTATGTTCTTAGGAATTTATTCATTTTTTAAGATTGTTCAATTTATTGCATATAATTGTTCATAGCAATCTCATGCTCCTTTTTATTTCTTTGTTATTGGTTTTAACAACTTACCTTTTATTTCTGATGTTTTTAGGGGTCCCCTCTCTTTTTTTATGAGTCTAGCAAAACGTTTATTTTTTTAAATCTTTTCAAAGAATCAGTTCATAGTTTCATTGATGTTTTCTGTTATTTTTAAGTGTCTATTTCATTTATTTCCACTTTGATTGTTATTATTTCCTTCCTTCTACTAAATTTGGGCTTGTTCTTCTTTCTCTAGTTCCTTAGGTGTAAATTTAGACCATTTATTTCAGACTTCTCTTTTTTCCTGAGGTAGGTATGTATCACTATAAACTTTCCCCATAGAACTGCTTCTGCTATGTCTCACAGATTTTGCAAATTTCTGTTTTAATTTTTATTTGTTTCAAACTTCTTTTATTTCCTCTTTGATTTCATTTTCGATCCATCAGTTGTTTACTAGCATGTTATTTAGCTTCTATATCTTTGTGTTTTTTCCAGTTTTCTTCTTGTAGTCAATTTATAGTTTCATACCACTGTGGTCAGAAAAGATACTTGATATAATTTCAATATTCTTAAATTTATTGAAACTTGTTTTATGGCCTAATATGTGATCCATCCTGGAGAATATTCCATATCCACTTGAAAAGAATTATATCCTGCTCTCTTTGGGGAGGGGGATGTTCTGTATGTGTTTGTTAGTTACATGTAGTCTAATGTGTCATTTAAGGCCAATGTTTTCCTATGGATTCTCTGTGTGATGATCTATTAATTGATGTTGATGGGGTGTTAAAGTTCTCTAATCTTAATTTTCCCTGAATCTTTCCCCTCTCTCTCTTCCTCTGAACATATTGTTTCTCCCTTTAAAAAGAAACCTTCTTAAAATCCAAAGGCTAAACCTTTAATGTTCTGTACTCCCTTGACTGAAGCTGAACCTCAAGTTTTTGTCAGAGATACTCCTTAACTACCCAAAAGTCCTTACAAGTTTGCTGAGGAATTTAATATGGTCATTCAAACTTATCAACCTGGTTTATCTGATTTGAAAGACATAGTTCATATGCCTGTCAGTGAAGGTTAGGCCCAACATTGGATAAAAACCATTCAATTGGGAAAATCCAGAAATGTCTCTCAAATTAGAACCAGGAGACCAACCTGCTGACCTGTGGCATGATAAGTCTTGGGCAATCATTAGATGTCTTAATTAGGCAAGTCCTAGGACATGCCCAAAATGCATTGATTGAAACAAAATTCACCCTGGTGCATAAAAATATGATGAACCTGTTCATGGCTACTACAATCGACTTCAGATTGTTTTAAAGTAAGTTTGATTTTCCTTCAGATGTTGGTTCCACCCAGGTAGCTTTTAACTCTATGTTCATTAATGGGCTGAACTGGGAATTTTCCCTTCTACTGGAAGAACCAGAATGGAATGAGAAACTATGACCACTCCAGATTGAGTTAATCTGATAAAACAATTTTCTTGCACACTAAATGAGTAACT
>NW_025798616.1:0-4186 GCF_021613505.1 Equus quagga | reverse complement strand
AGTTACTCATTTAGTGTGCAAGAAAATTGTTTTATCAGATTAACTCAATCTGGAGTGGTCATAGTTTCTCATTCCATTCTGGTTCTTCCAGTAGAAGGGAAAATTCCCAGTTCAGCCCATTAATGAACATAGAGTTAAAAGCTACCTGGGTGGAACCAACATCTGAAGGAAAATCAAACTTACTTTAAAACAATCTGAAGTCGATTGTAGTAGCCATGAACAGGTTCATCATATTTTTATGCACCAGGGTGAATTTTGTTTCAATCAATGCATTTTGGGCATGTCCTAGGACTTGCCTAATTAAGACATCTAATGATTGCCCAAGACTTATCATGCCACAGGTCAGCAGGTTGGTCTCCTGGTTCTAATTTGAGAGACATTTCTGGATTTTCCCAATTGAATGGTTTTTATCCAATGTTGGGCCTAACCTTCACTGACAGGCATATGAACTATGTCTTTCAAATCAGATAAACCAGGTTGATAAGTTTGAATGACCATATTAAATTCCTCAGCAAACTTGTAAGGACTTTTGGGTAGTTAAGGAGTATCTCTGACAAAAACTTGAGGTTCAGCTTCAGTCAAGGGAGTACAGAACATTAAAGGTTTAGCCTTTGGATTTTAAGAAGGTTTCTTTTTAAAGGGAGAAACAATATGTTCAGAGGAAGAGAGAGAGGGGAAAGATTCAGGGAAAATTAAGATTAGAGAACTTTAACACCCCATCAACATCAATTAATAGATCATCACACAGAGAATCCATAGGAAAACATTGGCCTTAAATGACACATTAGACTACATGTAACTAACAAACACATACAGAACATCCCCCTCCCCAAAGAGAGCAGGATATAATTCTTTTCAAGTGGATATGGAATATTCTCCAGGATGGATCACATATTAGGCCATAAAACAAGTTTCAATAAATTTAAGAATATTGAAATTATATCAAGTATCTTTTCTGACCACAGTGGTATGAAACTATAAATTGACTACAAGAAGAAAACTGGAAAAAACACAAAGATATAGAAGCTAAATAACATGCTAGTAAACAACTGATGGATCGAAAATGAAATCAAAGAGGAAATAAAAGAAGTTTGAAACAAATAAAAATTAAAACAGAAATTTGCAAAATCTGTGAGACATAGCAGAAGCAGTTCTATGGGGAAAGTTTATAGTGATACATACCTACCTCAGGAAAAAAGAGAAGTCTGAAATAAATGGTCTAAATTTACACCTAAGGAACTAGAGAAAGAAGAACAAGCCCAAATTTAGTAGAAGGAAGGAAATAATAACAATCAAAGTGGAAATAAATGAAATAGACACTTAAAAATAACAGAAAACATCAATGAAACTATGAACTGATTCTTTGAAAAGATTTAAAAAAATAAACGTTTTGCTAGACTCATAAAAAAAGAGAGGGGACCCCTAAAAACATCAGAAATAAAAGGTAAGTTGTTAAAACCAATAACAAAGAAATAAAAAGGAGCATGAGATTGCTATGAACAATTATATGCAATAAATTGAACAATCTTAAAAAATGAATAAATTCCTAAGAACATACAATCCTCCAAGACTGAATCAGGAATAAACAGAAAATTTGAACAAACTATTAATAAAATTCAATGAACAATCAAAAAACTGGTACAAACAAAAGTCCAGAAACAGATAGCTTCACAGGTGAATTGTGCAAAATATTTACAGAAGAGTTAATATCTATCATTATCAAAGTATTCTAAAAAATTGAAGACAGAGGAACACTTCCAGATTCATTCTATGAAGTCAGAATTACCCTAATATTGAAACCAGACAGTTACCACAAAAAACGAAAATTGCATGCCAATATCTCTGAATATTAATATAAAACTCCTCAACAAAATATTAGAAACAAAATTCAACCATACATTAAAAGGATCACACACCATGATGAAGTCGGATTTATCCCAGGAATACAAAAATGGTTTAATATTGGCAAAGTAAACAATGTGATACACCACATTAGCAAAATAAAGGAAAAAACTCACATGATCTTCTCCATAGGTACAGAGAAACAGTTTGATAAGACTCAACGTCTAATTATGATAAAAACTCTCAATAAAGTGAATACACAAATCTCAACATAATAAACGCCATGTATGTCAAATCCAGAGCTAACATCATATTCAATGTTGAAAAACTAGAAGCCACCCTCTAAGAACTGGAACAACACAAGCATGCCCACTCTCACTACTCTTATTAAACACAGTGCTGGGAGATCTATTCAGAGCAATTTGGCAATAAAAAGAAATAAAAAAGATCAAAATCGGAAAAAAAAGAAGCCAAAAACATCATATGCAGATGATATGATTTTATGTATAGAAAATCCTAAGAATCCATCAAAAACTACTAGAAATAGATTTTTTATTCATTATTATAGATATTGTGATGTTTTTGTATTATTTATTATTAGAAATAATGACTGAATAAAGTTGAAGGGCATAAAAATCAACGTACAAAAATAAGTTTTATTTCCAAACACTAACAACAAAATAGAAGAAAGAGAGATCAAGAGTACAATCCCATTTACAATCATAACAAAGACAATACAATACCTAGGGATAAATTTAACCAAGGAGTTAAGACCTGTACACTGAAACTAGAAGACACTGTTGAAAGAAATAAAAAGTCCAAAAGAAAAGGAAAATTTCTCTGCACATTCTGCAGATCTTCAGATTCAGCAATCTATAGATTCATTGAAATCCCTTCTAAGTCCCAAGAACATTTTCACAGAAACAAAACAGAGAAAACTTTATATAGAACAAAAAAAGACCCCCAATAAGCAAAGCTATCATCACATAAAAGAACAAAGCTGGAGGCAACACACTGCCTGGTTTAAAAGCATACAACAAAGCCATAGTAAACAAAACAGCATAGTAGCAGGACAAAAACATACAAAGAGATCAATGGAATATTTTTGAGAGCACAGAAATAAACCTACACACTTATGGGCACCTATTATTAAACAAAAATGTGAAGAACATATAATGGTGAAAAGAATGACCCTACAATAAATGGTCTTGGAAAAACTGGACAGCCATATGCAAAAGAATGAAAGTAAACTACTATGTGATACCATATGCACAAATTAAATCAAGATGGATTAAAGACTTGGACATAAGACATGAAACCATAAAATTCTTCGAAGAGAACAAAGGCAATACACTCCTTGACATTGATCTTAGTAATATCTTTTGGAAATATCTCCTCAGGCAAGGGAACGAAACAACCAAAAATAAACAAATGTGCCTACATCAAAGAAAAAAACTTCTGCACAGTGAAGCAAGTCACTAAAAAAATGAAAAGACAACCTACAGATTAGCAGAAGATATTTACAAAACACATGCCTGATAAAAGATTAGTATTCAAAATATATCAAGATCTCATACAAGAATAATTCTAAACAATTCAAAAAAAATGGACAGAGGATCTGAACAGACATTTTTGCAAAGATATACAGATGGCCAACAGCCATATGAAAAAAGCTTGAATGTCAGTAATTATTAGAAGAATGCAAATCAAAATCACAATGAAACATCACCTCATGCCCATCAGGATAGCTAAGATTAAAAAGACAAAAAATATGTATTGGAGAGGATGTTGAAAAAAGGGAACACTTGTAGCCTGCTGGTGGGAAAATAAATTGGCACAGCCACTATGGAAAACAATATGGAGATTCCTCCAAAATTAAAAATAGTGCTACCATATGATCCAGCTCTTCTACTTTTGAGTAATTATCCAAAGAACATGGAAACACTAATTCCAAAATGTTTCATACAACCCTATGGTCCTGGAAGCAATATTTACAACAGCCTAGCCTCAGAAAAGACTGGAGTGCGCATGAATGAACAAAGAAGATGCGGTATACACACACAAACAACAGAATATTACTCAACCATGAAAAAACATGAAATATTGCCATTGCCCTTACGTGAAATAAATCAGATAGAGAAAGCCAAATGCTATATGATTTTACTCATATGTGGAAGATAAAAAAATAATAACAACAAACAGACACAGAGATCCAGAGAACAGATTGGTGGTTACCAGAGGGGAAGGGCATAGGGGAAAGGCAAAAGAGGTGAAGCAGCCCATTTGTTGGTGAAGGGTGGCAACTGGACTTTGGGGGGGCAAACGATGTAGTCTCTACAGAAGT
>NW_025798615.1:0-4145 GCF_021613505.1 Equus quagga | reverse complement strand
AAAGTCCAGTTGCCATCCTTCACCAACAAATGGGCTGCTTCACCTCTTTCGCCTCTCCCCTATGCCCTTCCCCTCTGGTAACCACCAATCTGTTCTCTGGATCTCTGTGTCTGTTTGTTGTTATTATTTTTTTATCTTCCAGATATGAGGAAAATCATATGGCATTTGGCTTTCTCTATCTGATTTATTTCACTTAAGGGCAATGGCAATATTTCATATTTTTTCATGGTTGAGTAATATTCTGTTGTTTGTGTGTGTATACTGCATCTTCTTTGTTCATTCATGGGCACTTCAGTCTTTTCCGAGGCTAGGCTGTTGTAAATATTGCTTCAATGAACATAGGGGTGTATGAAACATTTTGGAATTAGTGTTTCCATTTTCTTTGGATAATTACTGAAAAGTAGAAGAGCTGGATCATATGGTAGCACTATTTTTAATTTTTTGAGGAATCTCCATATTGTTTTCCATAGTGGCTGTGCCAATTTATATTCCCACCAGCAGGCTACAAGTGTTCCCTTTTTTCAACATCCTCTCCAATACATATTTTTTGTCTTTTTAATCTTAGCTATCCTGATGGGCATGAGGTTATGTTTCATTGTGATTTTGATTTGCATTCTTCTAATAATTACTCACATTCAAGCTTTTTTAAAATGCCTGTTGGCCATCTGTATATCTTCTTTGCAAAAATGTTCAGATCCTCTGTCCATTTTTTTGAATTGTTTAGAATTATTCTTGTATGAGATCTTGATATATTTTGAATACTAACCTTTTATCAGGCATGTGTTTTGTAAATATCTTCTCCCAATCTGTAGGCTGTCTTTTCATTTTTGTAGTGACTTGCTTCACTGTGCAGAAGCTTTTTTTTTTATGTAGGCCCATTTGTTTATTTTTGGTTGTTTCGTTCCCTTGCCTGAGGAGATATTTCCAAAAGATATTACTAAGACCAAAGTCAAGGAGTGTATTGCCTTTGCTCTCTTCAAAGAATTTTATGGTTTCATGTCTTACATCCAAGTCTTTAATCCATCTTATTTAATTTGTGCATATGGTATCACATAGTGGTTTACTTTCATTCTTTTGCATGTGGCTGTCCAGTTTTTCCAAGACCATTTATTATAGGGACATTCTTTTCACCATTATATGTTCTTCACATTTTTGTTTAAAAATAGCTGCCCATAAGTGTGTAGGTTTATTTGTGTGCTCTCAAAAATGTTCCATTGATCTCTTTGTATGTTTTTGTTCTGCTATTGTGCTGTTTTGTTTACTGTGGCTTTGTTGTATGCTTTTAAACCAGGCAGTGTGTTGCCTCCAGCTTTGTTCTTTTATGTGATAATAGCTTTGCTTATTGGGGGTCTTTTTTTGTTCTATATAAATTTTTCTTTGTTTTGTTTCTGCGAAAATGTTCTTAGGACTTAGAAGGGATTTCAATGAATCTATAGATTGCTGAATCTGTAGATCTTCCGAATGTGCAGAAAAATTTTCCTTTTCTTTTGGTATTTTTTATTTCTTTCAACAGTGTCTTATAGTTTCAGTGTACAGGTCTTAACTCCTTGGTTAAATTTATCCCTAGGTATTGTATTGTCTTTGTTATGATTGTAAATGTGATTGTACTCTTGAATTCTCTTTCTTCTATTTTGTTGTTAGTGTTTGGAAATAAAGCTTATTTTTGTACATTGATTTTTATGCCCTTCAACTTTATTCAGTCTTTATTTCTAATAATAAATAATACAAAAACACCACAATATCTATAATAATAAATAAAAAGTCTATTTCTAGTAGTTTTTGATGGATTCTTAGGATTTTCTATACATAAAATCATATCATCTGCATATAGTGACAGTTTTGCTTCTTTTTTTTTGCCGATTTTGATATTTTTTATTTCTTTTTCTTGCCAAATTGCTCTGAATAGATCTCCCAGCACTGTGTTCAATAAGAGTAGTGAGAGTGGGCATGCTTGTGTTGTTCCAGTTCTTAGAGGGTGGCTTCCAGTTTTTCAACATTGAATATGATGTTACCTGTGGATTTGACATATATGGCCTTTATTATGTTGAGATTTGTGTATTCACTTTATTGAGAGTTTTTATCATAATTAGACCTTGAGTCTTATCAAACTGTTTCTCTGTACCTATGGAGAGGATCATGTGAGTTTTTTGCTTTATTTTGCTAATGTGGTGTATCACTTTGATTAATTTGCCAATATTAAACCATTCTTGTAATCCTGGGATAAATCCCACTTCATCATTGTGTGTGATCCTTTTAATGCATGGTTGAATTTTGTTTCTAATATTTTGTTGAGGAGTTTTACATTAATATTCAGAGATATTGGCATGTAATTTTCATTTTTCTGGTAACTGTCTGGTTTCAATATTAGGTTAATTCTGACTTCATAGAATGAATCTGGAAGTGTTCGTCTTTCTTCAATTTTTTAGAATACTTTGATAATGATAGATATTCACTCTTCTGTAAATATTTTGTGCAATTCGCCTGTGAAGCTGTCTGTTTCTGGACTTTTGTTTGTAGCAGTTTTTTTATTATTCATTGAATTTTATTAATAGTTTGTTCAAATTTTCTGTTTCTTCCTGATTCAGTCTTGGAGCATTGTATGTTCTTAGGAATTTATTCATTTTTTAAGATTGTTCAATTTATTGCATATAATTGTTCATAGCAATCTCATGCTCCTTTTTATTTCTTTGTTATTGGTTTTAACAACTTCCCTTTTATTTCTGATGTATTTTGGGAGTCTCCTCTCTTTTTTATGAGTCTAGCAAAACGTTTATTTTTTTAAAATCTTTTCAAAGAACTGCTTCATAGTTTCATTGATTTTTTCTGTTATTTTTTAACAGTCTATTTCATTTATTTCCACTCTGATTGCTATTATTTCCTTCCTCCTACTAAATTTGGGCTTGTTCTTCTTTCTCTAGTTACTTAGGTGTAACTTTAGACCATTTATTTCAGACTTCTCTTTTTTCCTGAGGTAGGTATGTATCACTATAAACTTTCCTCATAGAACTGCTTTTGCTATGTCTCACAGATTTTGGAAATTTCTGTTTTAATTTTTATTTGTTTCAATCTTTTTTTATTTCCTCTTTGATTTCGTTTTTGATCCATCAATTGTTTACTAGCATGTTATTTAGCTTCTATATCTTTGTGTTTTTTCCAGTTTTCTTCTTGTAGTCAATTTATAGTTTCATACCACTGTGGTCAGAAAAGATACTTGATATAATTTCAATATTCTTAAATTTATTGAAACTTGTTTTATAGCCTAATATGTGATCCATCCTGGAGAATATTCCATATCCACTTGAAAAGAATTATATCCTGCTCTCTTTGGGGAGGGGGATGTTCTGTATGTATTCGTTAGTTACATGTAGTCTAATGTGTCATATAAGGCCAATGTTTTCCTATGGATTTTCTGTGTGATGATCTATTAATTGATGTTGATGGGGTGTTAAAGTTCTCTAATCTTAATTTTCCCTGAATCGTTCGCCTCTCTCTCTTCCTCTGAACATATTATTGTTTCTCTCTTTAAAATGAAACCTTCTTAAAATCCAAAGGCTAAACCCTTAATGTTCTGTACTCCCTTGACTGAAGCTGAACCTTAAGGTTTTGTCAGAGATACTCCTTAACTACCCAAAAGCCCTTACAAGTTTGCTGAGGAATTTAATATAGTCATTCAAACTTATCAACCTGGTTTATCTGATTTGAAAGACATAGTTCATATGCCTGTCAGTGAAGGTTAGGCCCAACATTGGATAAAAACCATTTAATTTGGAAAATCTGGAAAGGTTTCTCAAATTAGAACCAGGAGACCAACCTGCTGACCTGTGGCATGATAAGTCTTGGGCAATCATTAGATGTCTTAAGTAGGCAAGTCCTAGGACATTGATTGATTGATTGATCCCCAAGTGCATTGATTGAAGCAAAATTCACCCTGGTGCACAAAAATATGATGAACCTGTTCATGGCTACTACAATCGACTTCAGATAGTTTTAAAGTAAGTTTGATTTTCCTTCAGATGTTGGTTCCACCCAGGTAGCTTTTAACTCTATGTTCATTAACAGGCTGAACTGGGAATTTTCCCTTCTACTGGAAGAACCAGAATGGAATGAGAAACTATGACCACTCCAGACTGAGTTAATCTGATAAA
>NW_025798614.1:0-4145 GCF_021613505.1 Equus quagga | reverse complement strand
TTTATCAGATTAACTCAGTCTGGAGTGGTCATAGTTTCTCATTCCATTCTGGTTCTTCCAGTAGAAGGGAAAATTCCCAGTTCAGCCTGTTAATGAACATAGAGTTAAAAGCTACCTGGGTGGAACCAACATCTGAAGGAAAATCAAACTTACTTTAAAACTATCTGAAGTCGATTGTAGTAGCCATGAACAGGTTCATCATATTTTTGTGCACCAGGGTGAATTTTGCTTCAATCAATGCACTTGGGGATCAATCAATCAATCAATGTCCTAGGACTTGCCTACTTAAGACATCTAATGATTGCCCAAGACTTATCATGCCACAGGTCAGCAGGTTGGTCTCCTGGTTCTAATTTGAGAAACCTTTCCAGATTTTCCAAATTAAATGGTTTTTATCCAATGTTGGGCCTAACCTTCACTGACAGGCATATGAACTATGTCTTTCAAATCAGATAAACCAGGTTGATAAGTTTGAATGACTATATTAAATTCCTCAGCAAACTTGTAAGGGCTTTTGGGTAGTTAAGGAGTATCTCTGACAAAACCTTAAGGTTCAGCTTCAGTCAAGGGAGTACAGAACATTAAGGGTTTAGCCTTTGGATTTTAAGAAGGTTTCATTTTAAAGAGAGAAACAATAATATGTTCAGAGGAAGAGAGAGAGGCGAACGATTCAGGGAAAATTAAGATTAGAGAACTTTAACACCCCATCAACATCAATTAATAGATCATCACACAGAAAATCCATAGGAAAACATTGGCCTTATATGACACATTAGACTACATGTAACTAACGAATACATACAGAACATCCCCCTCCCCAAAGAGAGCAGGATATAATTCTTTTCAAGTGGATATGGAATATTCTCCAGGATGGATCACATATTAGGCTATAAAACAAGTTTCAATAAATTTAAGAATATTGAAATTATATCAAGTATCTTTTCTGACCACAGTGGTATGAAACTATAAATTGACTACAAGAAGAAAACTGGAAAAAACACAAAGATATAGAAGCTAAATAACATGCTAGTAAACAATTGATGGATCAAAAACGAAATCAAAGAGGAAATAAAAAAAGATTGAAACAAATAAAAATTAAAACAGAAATTTCCAAAATCTGTGAGACATAGCAAAAGCAGTTCTATGAGGAAAGTTTATAGTGATACATACCTACCTCAGGAAAAAAGAGAAGTCTGAAATAAATGGTCTAAAGTTACACCTAAGTAACTAGAGAAAGAAGAACAAGCCCAAATTTAGTAGGAGGAAGGAAATAATAGCAATCAGAGTGGAAATAAATGAAATAGACTGTTAAAAAATAACAGAAAAAATCAATGAAACTATGAAGCAGTTCTTTGAAAAGATTTTAAAAAAATAAACGTTTTGCTAGACTCATAAAAAAGAGAGGAGACTCCCAAAATACATCAGAAATAAAAGGGAAGTTGTTAAAACCAATAACAAAGAAATAAAAAGGAGCATGAGATTGCTATGAACAATTATATGCAATAAATTGAACAATCTTAAAAAATGAATAAATTCCTAAGAACATACAATGCTCCAAGACTGAATCAGGAAGAAACAGAAAATTTGAACAAACTATTAATAAAATTCAATGAATAATAAAAAAACTGCTACAAACAAAAGTCCAGAAACAGACAGCTTCACAGGCGAATTGCACAAAATATTTACAGAAGAGTGAATATCTATCATTATCAAAGTATTCTAAAAAATTGAAGAAAGACGAACACTTCCAGATTCATTCTATGAAGTCAGAATTAACCTAATATTGAAACCAGACAGTTACCAGAAAAATGAAAATTACATGCCAATATCTCTGAATATTAATGTAAAACTCCTCAACAAAATATTAGAAACAAAATTCAACCATGCATTAAAAGGATCACACACAATGATGAAGTGGGATTTATCCCAGGATTACAAGAATGGTTTAATATTGGCAAATTAATCAAAGTGATACACCACATTAGCAAAATAAAGCAAAAAACTCACATGATCCTCTCCATAGGTACAGAGAAACAGTTTGATAAGACTCAAGGTCTAATTATGATAAAAACTCTCAATAAAGTGAATACACAAATCTCAACATAATAAAGGCCATATATGTCAAATCCACAGGTAACATCATATTCAATGTTGAAAAACTGGAAGCCACCCTCTAAGAACTGGAACAACACAAGCATGCCCACTCTCACTACTCTTATTGAACACAGTGCTGGGAGATCTATTCAGAGCAATTTGGCAAGAAAAAGAAATAAAAAATATCAAAATCGGCAAAAAAAAAGAAGCAAAACTGTCACTATATGCAGATGATATGATTTTATGTATAGAAAATCCTAAGAATCCATCAAAAACTACTAGAAATAGACTTTTTATTTATTATTATAGATATTGTGGTGTTTTTGTATTATTTATTATTAGAAATAAAGACTGAATAAAGTTGAAGGGCATAAAAATCAATGTACAAAAATAAGCTTTATTTCCAAACACTAACAACAAAATAGAAGAAAGAGAATTCAAGAGTACAATCACATTTACAATCATAACAAAGACAATACAATACCTAGGGATAAATTTAACCAAGGAGTTAAGACCTGTACACTGAAACTATAAGACACTGTTGAAAGAAATAAAAAATACCAAAAGAAAAGGAAAATTTTTCTGCACATTCGGAAGATCTACAGATTCAGCAATCTATAGATTCATTGAAATCCCTTCTAAGTCCTAAGAACATTTTCGCAGAAACAAAACAAAGAAAAATTTATATAGAACAAAAAAAGACCCCCAATAAGCAAAGCTATTATCACATAAAAGAACAAAGCTGGAGGCAACACACTGCCTGGTTTAAAAGCATACAACAAAGCCACAGTAAACAAAACAGCACAATAGCAGAACAAAAACATACAAAGAGATCAATGGAACATTTTTGAGAGCACACAAATAAACCTACACACTTATGGGCAGCTATTTTTAAACAAAAATGTGAAGAACATATAATGGTGAAAAGAATGTCCCTATAATAAATGGTCTTGGAAAAACTGGACAGCCACATGCAAAAGAATGAAAGTAAACCACTATGTGATACCATATGCACAAATTAAATAAGATGGATTAAAGACTTGGATGTAAGACATGAAACCATAAAATTCTTTGAAGAGAGCAAAGGCAATACACTCCTTGACTTTGGTCTTAGTAATATCTTTTGGAAATATCTCCTCAGGCAAGGGAACGAAACAACCAAAAATAAACAAATGGGCCTACATAAAAAAAAAAGCTTCTGCACAGTGAAGCAAGTCACTACAAAAATGAAAAGACAGCCTACAGATTGGGAGAAGATATTTACAAAACACATGCCTGATAAAAGGTTAGTATTCAAAATATATCAAGATCTCATACAAGAATAATTCTAAACAATTCAAAAAAATGGACAGAGGATCTGAACATTTTTGCAAAGAAGATATACAGATGGCCAACAGGCATTTTAAAAAAGCTTGAATGTGAGTAATTATTAGAAGAATGCAAATCAAAATCACAATGAAACATAACCTCATGCCCATCAGGATAGCTAAGATTAAAAAGACAAAAAATATGTATTGGAGAGGATGTTGAAAAAAGGGAACACTTGTAGCCTGCTGGTGGGAATATAAATTGGCACAGCCACTATGGAAAACAATATGGAGATTCCTCAAAAAATTAAAAATAGTGCTACCATATGATCCAGCTCTTCTACTTTTCAGTAATTATCCAAAGAAAATGGAAACACTAATTCCAAAATGTTTCATACACCCCTATGTTCATTGAAGCAATATTTACAACAGCCTAGCCTCGGAAAAGACTGAAGTGCCCATGAATGAACAAAGAAGATGCAGTATACACACACAAACAACAGAATATTACTCAACCATGAAAAAATATGAAATATTGCCATTGCCCTTAAGTGAAATAAATCAGATAGAGAAAGCCAAATGCCATATGATTTTCCTCATATCTGGAAGATAAAAAAATAATAACAACAAACAGACACAGAGATCCAGAGAACAGATTGGTGGTTACCAGAGGGGAAGGGCATAGGGGAGAGGCGAAAGAGGTGAAGCAGCCCATTTGTTGGTGAAGGATGGCAACTGGACTTT
>NW_025798613.1:0-5552 GCF_021613505.1 Equus quagga | reverse complement strand
GTTTATTCTGAGCTAAAATGTGAGGACCATGACCAAGGGCCTTTCTTCCTGAAGGAAGAAAGGCCACCAAAGAAGTGGGGTGCACAGACTGGTTATATACCCACAAACAGGATGTTTCACATATGATTGAAATGTGCCTTTTACAATAGTCATGAGACTGCTCCGTCGGCACAGTGATTGATGGACACAGCAGGTAGGTCTGCGGTCTCGGTGGACACAGCAGGGTGGCAGGTCTGTTGTCTCGAGCTGGGTGGTCACAGGTGAGCTCAGCTACCAGTTCCTAGCCTAAGGAAAGATGCTTATCCTTAAGGAAATGCCAATGTGGGGTAAGTTGCACCTTTATCTTAAGACCATTTGTTCTTGCCACAGTAAATGTTTAAAGCAGATATATAATGCATGCTCAATGGCCATGGTCAGGCCCTTCTGTGAAAAACAAAATCAGGTCGAATTAGGTTTACATCAAATGGCTTCCTCATATGCTCCAATATATCCTATTGCTTGCCATTTCTCTTTGTCATTTTCCCCTTTTGATCTATAATCTTTTGATAGAAAGCATCAATGATCAAAATATTGTCCCTCGTGCCAGGGTGTTTGCTGCCTGCCCTGGGTCCATCATGTCCCTTGGTGCTAGGCTTTTACCTCATTTATTTGCCCACTTGTCCACTTTGGGGGTAAATAGTGGACAAGAATAGAAGTATATATATTAACAGAGGAAGCATTTCATAGGTTATGTAATTTTCAATTAATTTTAGATTGTTGCACAAACATTGTATATGTGCTTTTCTATGACTCTTCACATTTACATTTCATAGGATCATAGAATAAATACAGTAACAATGATAATAGTTCAACATATTTGAAAGTATGTATTTTAAAATGAGTTCTTGGGCATAGTCCTTATGAGAAAAGGAAATTTGTGCAGGGTTATAAGATAGATCAAGCATCTGGAGTCACCAAGCAATCATTACTCTAGTTTGTATGCTATTCTTACAACAATGAGTAAAGAAAACAACAATTAGTTTGAATGTTATGACTACTACAAGAATTCCAAGAGGTGACAGAAATAGGAGTTCAATCTGGATTGAAAAAGGGAACCAATACTGCAAGGGAGCCAACCAAACAAATCAAACTGCGTGTAAGATCACTTAAGGCATCCACCTACTTCTTCATGTGCTTTAGCAGAGATGACACATTGGAAGATTCATCACGTATTAAAGCACAGCATTCAGTCTGAATGATTGTATCTGTACCACCTTGGGATGCAATAAGAATATCTAAAGAAATTCTGTTTTGAAGGACGGCCCTTCTCATTAAAGATATTTGAGTATTTAAATAAGGGTATTCCTGCTTGACTATCATTAAGGGCTTCTTGAATAAATTTAGTCAGAGCTTCCATATTTAATAATGACATCTTTAGCCTCAAAGAAGAAGCAAATATAGCAGCTCAGTGGCCATGCCAGAGGAACACTGAACAAGCCCATCTGGCCTTAAAGAGAGGCAACAGGTTTAACTCAGCCGGACTCCTTCCCTGCTTTCAAAGGAAACTCAGGGTACAGGGTTCTAGCCATCCAGGCAGTATCCAAGGCCAAATATTTGGTTAACATAATTATTGAGTTAGGAGTCACTCGATAAATGCCTGGCCTTCAAGACCAGTCTGTTGCAAACTAATCCCTTTCTTTAAACATGATAGTATTGCAAACAAGTTATAAAATAGGTATACAGTTTAAGCATGACAAAGGTTTAAATGAGGAGATAAAAGGTTGGGAATACAGGCCTGGTCCAGAGTCTTGGGACAGCTGTCTACAACAGATGCCATCTTCTTCTCCTCCTGGTATGCTCCTTTCCAACAGGCCTGCAAAGAGTGTTATTTGATATCTCTTTGGATCAACAAATTCTCCAGGTTATCGTCCAAGATCCTTAAGTTCTGGGAGCTCTCTGTTAGGAATCAGCTACCAATCTTTCATTTCTTTTAAGCACCTCCATAAGACTTTGGCAAAAATTTAATATATCCATTAAGCAAGGTTGGTTAATATATTTCTTTATCTAATTGCTTAGGCTGCTTTATTATCATTTAAAAAGGAGACAGTCAATGTTTAAAAAAGTATAGATCTAAGATTAAGGAGCACTAGCACAAGACCTTTTGGCTCTGAGAGAGTAAGTGCTACTAAAAGCTTAGCCAATTCAGTTTTGGTTGTGCCATTAGTTCTTTTTACCAATCTTGAGGATCGAGGATGGTAAGCACAGTTGAAATGTTGCAATATTTGCCAAATATTACAGATAGATTTGAGTTCCCCAGTCACTGTGTAATTTTGGAGGAATTCCTCAAACAGGAATTTATTCTTTTCAATAATAATTTACCTAAAGCCATTGCTCTTGTGCAAGGAAAAGCCTCAAAAGAAAATGAGAACATACAGATCATTACAAGATATATCTATCCTTGAGATGGCGGCATTTGGAAAAAGTCCAATTGTCATACCTCAAAGGGTCCCTTAGGTAGGGAAACTGGCCTCGTGACTCATGAAGTGGCTTTTCTGGATTATACTTTGGGTATATAGCACAACAAGTAGAGACCATATGAGCCACTGGTACAAAGTTTCCAAAAGTATTGTTTCTCCCTTTTGTTGTAACCTTTATGTATATATATTTTCTTCTGTAGTGATTTATTAAGCCTGTAGAAGGAAATCTTTTTACTGAGTTAGCAGAGTTAATGGAAAGTAGTAGGCATTCTTGAGGCTGGACAGCATATCCAGCTTGACAGCATCCTTGCTTATCATTTAAGTAAGACCTGTTTGTAAACCAAATTAAACAATACAATGCAGTCCTGGTTTTCTCCCCTTGTGATGTTGGAAGCAAGGTAGCAAGGTTAAAATAGTGAATAATGTTTACCTACACAACATAACCTGAGGTTTATCATCATTTACTTGACAATGCTTCCCATGCAATTTAGCATACCAAACAAGCCTAATTAGTATCCCTCCTTTATAGGAAGAGAGAACAAATTTCTTTGAGAAGTCCCGGGGTCCTGTGAAAATCCTCAGAAAAATTCTCTTCCTTCATCCAGGTCAAAGGAAAGCCTTCATTCATGACTTGAATATTTTTTTTTTGAGGGAGAAGCTTGTCACAAATATCAAAAGATTTTAAAACACTTGTTCAAATAGGAAACGAGCTCACTGTGAAACAATGCTCAGGTATCTAGTCAAAATGACAACGCACAGAAACAGTCAAAAATCTTGAGTGACCTCAGTCATTATTTTAGCAAAACAGATTTGTTTTTTAAAGTAGACATAGACCAGGCTGAAATGTTCAAGATAATCATCCTTTGAGAGAACACCAAATTTTAATTTCTGCACCATCTTATTTTTAACATTAAAACTCATTTACTTAATTTGATTTACTTTAATCTTAGACAACTTGACCAGGCATAAAACTCCTTTCACAATTACTCCTTCACAAAACTTCTACAACTTTCTTTTTACAAGCGGAATTTGTCCCATGCTTGTTTTCTTACTTTCTAGTACTTTAGGACGAATTTATCTTTCTTAACTGAACAAACAAAACTACTTCCTTTCTTTATACCCTCTTTACTGAAAACATACACTTTAACTTCCTTATATACAGAACTGTTTTCCTTATTAATTTCCAGTAGCTTTAATTATACATGTCAATTATAACTTTTAACCCTGAACAGACCCTAGTAAACACTAAAATGGTAAGCAATTATGATTTATCTTTTATATCAGCATTCAAAACACTTTTCATAATTTCTAGAAACGTGCCACACTTAACAATAAGAGACCCAAAAACTTTTAGCCTCTCTACAGTAAGGAGCCAAAAGTAGATAAACTTAGATTTAGTAATTAATGTCTGATGCCTTATTTGGAAATGATCTAGATACTCAAAGAGTTTTATTATTCATTAAAATTAACCTAGTACAACTTCAAAGTTTCAAGCTACCAAAAAGATTTCGGAAGTTACTTTAAATACACATGCCATCAACTATAATTATTGCTAAAAGTTTATCTTTAAACTCTTATTTCATTTATAGCTAAATCATTTGTTCCAAATAATGATGTTTAGATTATCTACAAAAACTTTATGAGACATTAGACAAAATTAGTTGTCATTTAAAGCTATTATTTTGCTGAGAAATTTCTAAAAGGAAACAGGAGCTTATTTAACTAGTAAACCCAGGTTGCATGTCTGCATCATATTCAAATGCTGACAACTCTTGAGGACATGCCCTTTCAATCAAACCAACAAACTTAAACTTTCATTAACCAAAGATTAATATATATCATGTTAACTTGAAAGACATTTGGGTTAGTTCTATTTGGAAAAAGTTTTTGTAAGCGCTTACGTTAAGTCAATTGAATAGAGCTCTTTAGAAAGTGTACCATCGGAGGTAAAATACCACACATTTGTAACATACTTAGACACACACAAAGAACAGACAGACACAGTAAAGATTTTCTTTAGATTTAGAGTTAGGTGTTCTCATAGCAGACCGAGGTGGAAAAACTTGTTTTCCCAGTTTTTTTTTCCCATTTTTCTCTCTTTCTTTCTTTTGGCCTTAGCCATCTGGCTTGGGATCCCCCTTTCTTAAGCAATTGCAGTCACAGCATGAAACCAACTGGAGTTGAAGGAAAGGTTGACCCTTCGGGAACTGATCGGGCTCTTCTAGAAGCTCAATTTCCCACTTCTCTCTTGATTTTGTTTTGTTATATAGTCCAAACAACTTCTGAGGGCAGTGTAATGGGTAAGAAAGTGTGCTGCTTGTGAGCGTTGCTGCCTATAGAAAGGTCATAAACACTCTCTTACGTGCCTCAGTTTTTCCCTCTGGCTGTCTAAAACCACTGTGGGGGCTCAGAGAGCTGGTTGACCAGCCCTTATGTGTGTGTCCCCGGACAAGCCTGTAATTAATTACCATGAATGAGAGTGGAGTTCCCTATGGGACCGCTACATGTTTTGAAGATTGATCCTCTGACACTCCCGCTGATGTCCTTAGTCACCTAAGGAGGACTTTTGGTAAAGGCCGGGAGGAGCAATGTCCCTTTTCTTTGGAGCTGAACACATTCAGTCTCTCATTTCTCTATCAAGCAGCTTGTTCAGAACTTATAAACACAATTCTTTCCAATTTAAAGCCAAATTAAAAAACGTCAGCCTTCCCCATTCACTCCCAAGTTCCCCTAGGCTCCTCTGTCCTAGGAAATTCCTCCTCGGTTCCTCTTACATAGGGTATGTACCAGTACCCCTTAAGACACCCAGTCTTAAGACCTTCAACAGCTCATATAAACTCTCGGACCATCAACTTAAAATAAGGAGATCCCAGTTTCAGGAGAACTCACCAGGGTCACCTGAAGAATGCAGTGATCTGGGGGCTCAATGGGCCCCTATTGGTTTCGAATGCCAGTTCAGTGTAGATTCCAAGTGGTCTTCAGTGGGTTTCTCTGAAATCCTGCCATGCCTATGCCAAGAAATGTCAATGAAAATAATCCATAATCAATCTATAAATGAAAATTTTGGTGAGTTTATTCTGAGCTAAAATGTGAGGA
>NW_025798612.1:0-5552 GCF_021613505.1 Equus quagga | reverse complement strand
TCCTCACATTTTAGCTCAGAATAAACTCACCAAAATTTTCATTTATAGATTGATTATGGATTATTTTCATTGACATTTCTTGGCATAGGCATGGCAGGATTTCAGAGAAACCCACTGAAGACCACTTGGAATCTACACTGAACTGGCATTCGAAACCAATAGGGGCCCATTGAGCCCCCAGATCACTGCATTCTTCAGGTGACCCTGGTGAGTTCTCCTGAAACTGGGATCTCCTTATTTTAAGTTGATGGTCCGAGAGTTTATATGAGCTGTTGAAGGTCTTAAGACTGGGTGTCTTAAGGGGTACTGGTACATACCCTATGTAAGAGGAACCGAGGAGGAATTTCCTAGGACAGAGGAGCCTAGGGGAACTTGGGAGTGAATGGGGAAGGCTGACGTTTTTTAATTTGGCTTTAAATTGGAAAGAATTGTGTTTATAAGTTCTGAACAAGCTGCTTGATAGAGAAATGAGAGACTGAATGTGTTCAGCTCCAAAGAAAAGGGACATTGCTCCTCCCGGCCTTTACCAAAAGTCCTCCTTAGGTGACTAAGGACATCAGCGGGAGTGTCAGAGGATCAATCTTCAAAACATGTAGCGGTCCCATAGGGAACTCCACTCTCATTCATGGTAATTAATTACAGGCTTGTCCGGGGACACACACATAAGGGCTGGTCAACCAGCTCTCTGAGCCCCCACAGTGGTTTTAGACAGCCAGAGGGAAAAACTGAGGCACGTAAGAGAGTGTTTATGACCTTTCTATAGGCAGCAACGCTCACAAGCAGCACACTTTCTTACCCATTACACTGCCCTCAGAAGTTGTTTGGACTATATAACAAAACAAAATCAAGAGAGAAGTGGGAAATTGAGCTTCTAGAAGAGCCCGATCAGTTCCCGAAGGGTCAACCTTTCCTTCAACTCCAGTTGGTTTCATGCTGTGACTGCAATTGCTTAAGAAAGGGGGATCCCAAGCCAGATGGCTAAGGCCAAAAGAAAGAAAGAGAGAAAAATGGGAAAAAAAAACTGGGAAAACAAGTTTTTCCACCTCGGTCTGCTATGAGAACACCTAACTCTAAATCTAAAGAAAATCTTTACTGTGTCTGTCTGTTCTTTGTGTGTGTCTAAGTATGTTACAAATGTGTGGTATTTTACCTCCGATGGTACACTTTCTAAAGAGCTCTATTCAATTGACTTAACGTAAGCGCTTACAAAAACTTTTTCCAAATAGAACTAACCCAAATGTCTTTCAAGTTAACATGATATATATTAATCTTTGGTTAATGAAAGTTTAAGTTTGTTGGTTTGATTGAAAGGGCATGTCCTCAAGAGTTGTCAGCATTTGAATATGATGCAGACATGCAACCTGGGTTTACTAGTTAAATAAGCTCCTGTTTCCTTTTAGAAATTTCTCAGCAAAATAATAGCTTTAAATGACAACTAATTTTGTCTAATGTCTCATAAAGTTTTTGTAGATAATCTAAACATCATTATTTGGAACAAATGATTTAGCTATAAATGAAATAAGAGTTTAAAGATAAACTTTTAGCAATAATTATAGTTGATGGCATGTGTATTTAAAGTAACTTCCGAAATCTTTTTGGTAGCTTGAAACTTTGAAGTTGTACTAGGTTAATTTTAATGAATAATAAAACTCTTTGAGTATCTAGATCATTTCCAAATAAGGCATCAGACATTAATTACTAAATCTAAGTTTATCTACTTTTGGCTCCTTACTGTAGAGAGGCTAAAAGTTTTTGGGTCTCTTATTGTTAAGTGTGGCACGTTTCTAGAAATTATGAAAAGTGTTTTGAATGCTGATATAAAAGATAAATCATAATTGCTTACCATTTTAGTGTTTACTAGGGTCTGTTCAGGGTTAAAAGTTATAATTGACATGTATAATTAAAGCTACTGGAAATTAATAAGGAAAACAGTTCTGTATATAAGGAAGTTAAAGTGTATGTTTTCAGTAAAGAGGGTATAAAGAAAGGAAGTAGTTTTGTTTGTTCAGTTAAGAAAGATAAATTCGTCCTAAAGTACTAGAAAGTAAGAAAACAAGCATGGGACAAATTCCGCTTGTAAAAAGAAAGTTGTAGAAGTTTTGTGAAGGAGTAATTGTGAAAGGAGTTTTATGCCTGGTCAAGTTGTCTAAGATTAAAGTAAATCAAATTAAGTAAATGAGTTTTAATGTTAAAAATAAGATGGTGCAGAAATTAAAATTTGGTGTTCTCTCAAAGGATGATTATCTTGAACATTTCAGCCTGGTCTATGTCTACTTTAAAAAACAAATCTGTTTTGCTAAAATAATGACTGAGGTCACTCAAGATTTTTGACTGTTTCTGTGCGTTGTCATTTTGACTAGATACCTGAGCATTGTTTCACAGTGAGCTCGTTTCCTATTTGAACAAGTGTTTTAAAATCTTTTGATATTTGTGACAAGCTTCTCCCTCAAAAAAAAAATATTCAAGTCATGAATGAAGGCTTTCCTTTGACCTGGATGAAGGAAGAGAATTTTTCTGAGGATTTTCACAGGACCCCGGGACTTCTCAAAGAAATTTGTTCTCTCTTCCTATAAAGGAGGGATACTAATTAGGCTTGTTTGGTATGCTAAATTGCATGGGAAGCATTGTCAAGTAAATGATGATAAACCTCAGGTTATGTTGTGTAGGTAAACATTATTCACTATTTTAACCTTGCTACCTTGCTTCCAACATCACAAGGGGAGAAAACCAGGACTGCATTGTATTGTTTAATTTGGTTTACAAACAGGTCTTACTTAAATGATAAGCAAGGATGCTGTCAAGCTGGATATGCTGTCCAGCCTCAAGAATGCCTACTACTTTCCATTAACTCTGCTAACTCAGTAAAAAGATTTCCTTCTACAGGCTTAATAAATCACTACAGAAGAAAATATATATACATAAAGGTTACAACAAAAGGGAGAAACAATACTTTTGGAAACTTTGTACCAGTGGCTCATATGGTCTCTACTTGTTGTGCTATATACCCAAAGTATAATCCAGAAAAGCCACTTCATGAGTCACGAGGCCAGTTTCCCTACCTAAGGGACCCTTTGAGGTATGACAATTGGACTTTTTCCAAATGCCGCCATCTCAAGGATAGATATATCTTGTAATGATCTGTATGTTCTCATTTTCTTTTGAGGCTTTTCCTTGCACAAGAGCAATGGCTTTAGGTAAATTATTATTGAAAAGAATAAATTCCTGTTTGAGGAATTCCTCCAAAATTACACAGTGACTGGGGAACTCAAATCTATCTGTAATATTTGGCAAATATTGCAACATTTCAACTGTGCTTACCATCCTCGATCCTCAAGATTGGTAAAAAGAACTAATGGCACAACCAAAACTGAATTGGCTAAGCTTTTAGTAGCACTTACTCTCTCAGAGCCAAAAGGTCTTGTGCTAGTGCTCCTTAATCTTAGATCTATACTTTTTTAAACATTGACTGTCTCCTTTTTAAATGATAATAAAGCAGCCTAAGCAATTAGATAAAGAAATATATTAACCAACCTTGCTTAATGGATATATTAAATTTTTGCCAAAGTCTTATGGAGGTGCTTAAAAGAAATGAAAGATTGGTAGCTGATTCCTAACAGAGAGCTCCCAGAACTTAAGGATCTTGGACGATAACCTGGAGAATTTGTTGATCCAAAGAGATATCAAATAACACTCTTTGCAGGCCTGTTGGAAAGGAGCATACCAGGAGGAGAAGAAGATGGCATCTGTTGTAGACAGCTGTCCCAAGACTCTGGACCAGGCCTGTATTCCCAACCTTTTATCTCCTCATTTAAACCTTTGTCATGCTTAAACTGTATACCTATTTTATAACTTGTTTGCAATACTATCATGTTTAAAGAAAGGGATTAGTTTGCAACAGACTGGTCTTGAAGGCCAGGCATTTATCGAGTGACTCCTAACTCAATAATTATGTTAACCAAATATTTGGCCTTGGATACTGCCTGGATGGCTAGAACCCTGTACCCTGAGTTTCCTTTGAAAGCAGGGAAGGAGTCCGGCTGAGTTAAACCTGTTGCCTCTCTTTAAGGCCAGATGGGCTTGTTCAGTGTTCCTCTGGCATGGCCACTGAGCTGCTATATTTGCTTCTTCTTTGAGGCTAAAGATGTCATTATTAAATATGGAAGCTCTGACTAAATTTATTCAAGAAGCCCTTAATGATAGTCAAGCAGGAATACCCTTATTTAAATACTCAAATATCTTTAATGAGAAGGGCCGTCCTTCAAAACAGAATTTCTTTAGATATTCTTATTGCATCCCAAGGTGGTACAGATACAATCATTCAGACTGAATGCTGTGCTTTAATACGTGATGAATCTTCCAATGTGTCATCTCTGCTAAAGCACATGAAGAAGTAGGTGGATGCCTTAAGTGATCTTACACGCAGTTTGATTTGTTTGGTTGGCTCCCTTGCAGTATTGGTTCCCTTTTTCAATCCAGATTGAACTCCTATTTCTGTCACCTCTTGGAATTCTTGTAGTAGTCATAACATTCAAACTAATTGTTGTTTTCTTTACTCATTGTTGTAAGAATAGCATACAAACTAGAGTAATGATTGCTTGGTGACTCCAGATGCTTGATCTATCTTATAACCCTGCACAAATTTCCTTTTCTCATAAGGACTATGCCCAAGAACTCATTTTAAAATACATACTTTCAAATATGTTGAACTATTATCATTGTTACTGTATTTATTCTATGATCCTATGAAATGTAAATGTGAAGAGTCATAGAAAAGCACATATACAATGTTTGTGCAACAATCTAAAATTAATTGAAAATTACATAACCTATGAAATGCTTCCTCTGTTAATATATATACTTCTATTCTTGTCCACTATTTACCCCCAAAGTGGACAAGTGGGCAAATAAATGAGGTAAAAGCCTAGCACCAAGGGACATGATGGACCCAGGGCAGGCAGCAAACACCCTGGCACGAGGGACAATATTTTGATCATTGATGCTTTCTATCAAAAGATTATAGATCAAAAGGGGAAAATGACAAAGAGAAATGGCAAGCAATAGGATATATTGGAGCATATGAGGAAGCCATTTGATGTAAACCTAATTCGACCTGATTTTGTTTTTCACAGAAGGGCCTGACCATGGCCATTGAGCATGCATTATATATCTGCTTTAAACATTTACTGTGGCAAGAACAAATGGTCTTAAGATAAAGGTGCAACTTACCCCACATTGGCATTTCCTTAAGGATAAGCATCTTTCCTTAGGCTAGGAACTGGTAGCTGAGCTCACCTGTGACCACCCAGCTCGAGACAACAGACCTGCCACCCTGCTGTGTCCACCGAGACCGCAGACCTACCTGCTGTGTCCATCAATCACTGTGCCGACGGAGCAGTCTCATGACTATTGTAAAAGGCACATTTCAATCATATGTGAAACATCCTGTTTGTGGGTATATAACCAGTCTGTGCACCCCACTTCTTTGGTGGCCTTTCTTCCTTCAGGAAGAAAGGCCCTTGGTCATGGTCCTCACATTTTAGCTCAGAATAAAC
>NW_025798611.1:0-7624 GCF_021613505.1 Equus quagga | reverse complement strand
CCTGTTTACTGTACTTGTCTGGTAACCTCCTGTAACTGACTCCCCCCACCCCAACATCCTCTTTTGTCTTTAGCTGAAGATGATATTGAAGCTGGTGGCTTCAGCCATTTTGCTGAGTTGCTCAGCTTGCCTGAGCCTCTCCCATGTATACATGTTATAAAGCTTTGTTTAATTTTCTCCTGTTACTCTGTCTCATGTGAATTTAATTCATTCTCTGGCCATAAGAACCCACAGTGGGTAGAGGAAATGTCTTCCTCCCCTACACTTCATACATATTGGGAATTATTTCTGGATTGTGCTAATTTGTTTCATTTTAAATGCATGTTCACAAAAAACAAAAGGAGAGAAAACAGTGCAATAAACGGTTTTATGTCTACAAAATCACTCCAATTTTCCAATTCAAGACTATGTTTGACCTTCTTTTCACTCTTCAACCATCCTACATCCTCTTCCACCCAGTCAACGTTTCACTATAACTAGTTCTTATGCCACAATGAGGAAACAGAAGCAGTCAAGTAAGTTATCTCCATAAAAGCAAGTCCTCTTGTTGATGAAAATAATCCATAACCAATCTATAAATGAAAATTTTGGTGAGTTTATTCTGAGCTAAAATGTGAGGACCATGACCAAGGGCCTTTCTTCCTGAAGGAAAAAAGGGCACCAAAGAAGTGGGGTGCACATACTGGTTATATACCCACAAACAGGATGTTTCACATATGATTGAAATGTGCCTTTTACAATAGTCACGAGACTGCTCCATCGGCACAGTGATTGATGGACACAGCAGGTAGGTCTGCTGTCTCGGTGGACACAGCAGGGTGGCTGGTCTGTTGTCTCGAGCTGGGTGGTCACAGGTGGGCTCAGCTATCAGCTCCTAGCCTAAGGAAAGATGCTTATCCTTAAGGAAATGCCAATGTGGGGGTAAGTTGCACCTTTATCTTAAGGCCATTTGTTCTTGCCACAGTAAATGTTTAAAGCAGATATATAATGCGTGCTCAATGGCCATGGTCAGGCCCTTTTGTGAAAAACAAAATCAGGTCGAATTAGGTTTACATCAAATGGATTCCTCATATACTCCAATATATCCTATTGCTTGCCATTTCTATTTGTCATTTTCCCCTTTTGATCTATAATCTTTTGATAGAAAACATCAAAGATCAAAATATTGTCCCTCATGCCAGGGTGTTTGCTGCCTGCCCTGGTTCCATCATGTCCCTTGGTGCTAGGCTTTTACCTCATTTATTTGCCCACTTGTCCACAATGGGGGGAAATAGTGGACAAGAATAGAAGTATATATTAACAGAGGAAGCATTTCATAGGCTATGTAATTTTCAATTAATTTTAGATTGTTGCAGAAACATTGTATATGTGCTTTCCTATGACTCTTCACATTTACATTGCATAGGATCATAGAATAAATATAGTAACAATGATAATAGTTCAACATATTTGAAAATATGTATTTTAAAATGAGTTCTTGGGCATAGTCCTTATGAGAAAAGGAAATTTGTCCAGGGTTATAAGATAGATCAAGCATCTGGAGTCACCAAGCAACCATTACTCTAGTTTGTATGCTATTCTTACAACAATGAATAAGGAAAACAACAATTAGTTTGAATGTTATGACTAGTACAAGAATTCCAAGAGGGGATAGAAATAGGAGTTGCAATCTGGATTGAAAAAGGGAACCAATACTGCAAGGGAGCCAATCAAACAAATCAAACTGGGTGTAAGATCACTTAAGGCATCCACCTACTTCTTCATGTGCTTTAGCAGAGATGACACATTGGAAGATTCATCACGTATTAAAGCACAGCATTCAGTCTGAATGATTGTATACGTACCACCTTGGGATGCAGTAAGAATATCTAAAGAAATTCTGTTTTGAAAGACAGCCCTTCTCATTAAAGATATTTCAGTATTTAAATAAGGGTATTCCTGCTTGACTATCATTAAGGGCTTCTTGAGTAAATTTAGTCAGAGCTTCCATATTTAATAATGACATCTTTAGCCTCAAACAAGAAGCAAATATAGTAGCTCGGTGGCCATGCCAGAGGAACACTGAACAAGCCCATCTGGCCTTAAAGAGAGGCAACAGGCTTAACTCAGCCAGACTCCTTCCCTGCTTTTAAAGGAAACTCAGGGTGCAGTGTTTTAGCCATCCAGGCAGTAGCCAAGGCCAAAGATTTGTTTAACATAATCATTGAGTTATGTTAGGAGTCACTCAATAAATGCCTGGCCTTCAAGACCAGTCTGTTGCAAACTAATCCCTTTCTTCATACATGATAGTATTGCGAACAAATTATAAAATAGGTATACAGTTTAAGCATAACAAAGGTTTAAATGAGGAGATAAAAGGTTGGGAATGCAGGCATGGTCCTGAGTCTTGGGACAGCTATCTACAACAGATGCCATCTTCTTGTCCTCCTGGTATGGTCCTTTCGAACAGGCCTGCAAAGAGTCTTATTTGATATCTCTTTGGATCAACAAATTCTCCAGGTTATAGTCCAAGATCCTTAAGTTCTGGGAGCTCTCTGTTAAGAATCAGCTACCAATCTTTCATTTCTTTTAAGCACCTCAATAAGACCATAACAAAAATTTAATATATCCCTTAAGCAAAGTTGGTTAATATATTTCTTTATCTAATTGCTTAGGCTGCTTTATTATCGTTTAAAAAGGAGACAGTCAATGTTTAAAAAAGTATAGATCTAAGATTAAGGAGCACTAGCACAAGACCTTTTGGCTGTGAGAGAGTAAATGCTACTAAAAGCTTAGCCAATTAAGTTTTGGTGTGCCATTAGTTCTTTTCACCAATCCTGAGGATCGAGGATGGTAAGCACAGTTGAAATGTTGCAATATTTGCCAAATATTACAGATAGATTTGAGTTCCCCAGTCACTGTGTAATTTTGGAGGAATTCCTCAAGCAGGAATTTATTCTTTTCAGTAATAATTTACCTAAAGCCATTGCTTTTCTGCAAGGAATAGCCTCAAAACAAAATGAGAACATACAGATCATTACAAGATATATTTATCCTTGAGATGGTGGCATTTGGACAAAGTTCAATTGTCATACCTCAAAGGGTCCCTTAGGAAGGGAAAGTGGCCTCGTGACTCATGAAGTGGCTTCTCTGGATTATACTTTGTGTATATAGCACAAGAAGTAGAGACCATATGAGCCACTGGTATAAAGTTTCCAAAAGTATTGTTTTTCCCTTTTGTTGCAACACTTATGTATATATATTTTCTTCTGTGGTGATTTCTTAAGCCCGTAGAAGGAAATCTTTTTACTGGGTTAGCAGAGTTAATGGAAAGTAGCGGGCATTCTTGAGGCTGGACAGAACATCCAGCTTAATAGCATCCTTGCTTATCATTTAAGTAAGACCCATTTGTAAACCAAATTAAACAATAGAATGTAGTTGTGGTTTTCTCCTCTTGTGATGTTGGAAGCAAGGTAGCAAGGTTAAAATAGTGAACAATGTTTACCTACACAACATAACCTAAAGTTTATCATCATTTACTTGACAATGCTTCCCATGCAATTTAGCATACCAAACAAGCCTAATTAGTATCCCTCCTTTATAGGAAGAGAGAACAAATTTCTTTGAGAAGTCCCAGGGGTCCTCTGAAAATCCTCAGAAAAATTCTCTTCCTTCATCAAGGTCAAAGGAAAGCCTTCATTCATGACTTGAATATTTTTTTTTGAGGGAGAAACTTGTCACAAATATCAAAAGATTTTGAAACACTTGTTCAAATAGGAAACGAGTTCACAGTGAAACAATGCTCAGGTATCTATTCAAAATGACAACGCACAGAAACAGTCAAAAATCTTAAGAGTGACCTCAGTCATTATTTTAGCAAAACAGATTTGTATTTTTAAGTAGACATAGACCAGGCTGTAATGTTCAAGATAATCATCCTCTGAGAGAACACCAAATTTTAATTTCTGCACCATCTTATTTTTATCATTAAAACTCATTTACTTAATTTGATTTACTTTAATCTTAGACAACTTGACCAGGCATAAAACTCCTTTCAGAAGTTCTCCTTCACAAACCTTCTACAACTTTGGTTTTACATGCAGAATTTGTCCCATGCTTGTTTTCCTACTTTCTAGTACTTTAGGATGAATTTATCTTTCTTAACTGAACAAACAAAATACTTCCTTTCTTTATACCCTCTTTACTGAAAACATACACTTTAACTTCCTTATATACAGAACTGTTTTCCTTATTAAATTTCCAGTAGCTTTAATTATACATGTCAACCTTTTAACCCTGAACAGACCCTAGTAAACACTAAAATGGTAAGTAATTATGAATTGTCTTTTATATCAGCATTCTAAACACTTTTCATAATTTCTAGAAACTTGCCACACTTAACAATAACAGACCCAAAGACTTTTAGCCTCTCTACAGTAAGGAGCCAAAAGTAGATAAACTTAGATCTAGTAATTAATGTCTGACATCTTATTTGGAAATGATCTTGATACTCAATGAGTTTTATTATTCATTTAAATTAACCTAGTACAACTTCAAAGTTTCAAGTTACCAAAAAGATTTTGGAAGTTACTTTAAATACACATGTCATAAACTATAATTATTGCTAAAAGTTTATCTATAAACTCTTATATCATTTATATCTAAATCATTTGTACCCAATAATGATGTTTAGATTATCTACAAAAACTTTATGAGACATTAGACAAAATTAGTTATCATTTAAAGCTATTATTTTGCTGATAAGTTTCTAAAAGGAAACAGGAGCTAATTTGACTAGTAAACCCAGGCTGCATGTCTGCATCACATTCAAATACTGACTACTCTTGAGGACATGCCCTTTCAATGAAACCAACAAACTTAAACTTTCATTAACCAAAGATTAGTGTATATCATGTTAACTTGAAAGACATTTGGGTTAGTGCTATTTGGAAAAAGTTTTTGTAAGCGCTTAAGTAAAGTCAATTGAATAGAGCTCTTTAGAACGTGTACCATTGGAGGTAAAATACCACACACTTGTAACATACATAGACACACACAAAGAACAGACAGACACAGTAAAGATTTTCTTTAGATTTAGAGTTAGGTGTTCTCATAGCAGACCATGGTGGAAAAACTTGCTTTCGCAGTTTTTTTTTTCCATTTTTCTCTCTTTCTTTCTTTTGACCTTAGCCATCTGGCTTGGGATTCCCCTTTCTTAAGCAATTGCAGTCACAGCATGAAACCAACTGGATTCAAAGGAAAGGCTGACCCTTCGGGAACTGATCGGACTCTTTTAGAAGCTCGATTTCCCACTTCTCTCTTGATTTTGTTTTGTTATAAAGTCCGAACAACTTCTAAGGACAGTGTAATGGGTAAGAACGTGTGCCGCTTGTGAGCATTACTCCCTATAGAAAGGTCATAAACACTCTCTTATGTGCCTCAGTTTTTCCCTCTGGCTGTCTAAAACCACTGTGGGGGCTTGGAAAGCTGGTTGACCAGCCCTTATGTGTGTGTCCCCGGACAAGCCTGTAATTAAATACCATGAATGAGAGTGGAGTTTCCCATGGGACTGCTACATGTTTTG
Source organism: Equus quagga (assembly GCF_021613505.1). Classification (NCBI taxonomy): domain Eukaryota; kingdom Metazoa; phylum Chordata; class Mammalia; order Perissodactyla; family Equidae; genus Equus; species Equus quagga. Next base: position 2,061 of record NW_025798611.1, on the reverse strand, counting down.
AAGATTGATCCTCTGACACTCCCGCTGATGTCCTTAGTCACCTAAGGACAATTTTTGGTAAAGGCCGGGAGGAGCAATGTCCCTTTTCTTTGGAGCTGAACACATTTAGTCTCTCATTCCTCTATCAAGCAGGTTGTTCAGAACTTATAAACATCATTCTTTCCAATTCAAAGCCAAATTAAAAAACGTCAGCCTTCCCCATTCACTCCCAAGTTACTCTAGGCTCCTCTGTTCTAGGAAATTCCTCCTAGGTTCCTCTTACCTAGGGTATGTACCAGTACCCCTTAAGACACATAGTCAAGACTTTCAACAGCTCGTATAAACTCTTGGACAGTCAACTTAAAATAAGGAGATCCCAGTTTCAGGAGAACTCACCAGGGTCACCTCAAGAATGCAGTGATCTGGGGGCTCAATGGGCCCATATTGTTCTCGAATGCCAGTTCAGTGTAGATTCCAAGTGGTCTTCGGTGGGTTTCTCTGAAATCCTGCCATGCCTATGCCAAGAAATGTCGATGAAAATAATCCATAACCAATCTATAAATGAAAATTTTGGTGAGTTTATTCTGAGCTAAAATGTGAGGACCATGACCAGGGCCTTTCACCCTGAAGGAAGAAAGGACACCAAAGCAGTAGGGAGCACAGTGTGGTTATATACCCCCAAAAAGGACGTTTCACATATGATTGAAATGTCCCTTTTACAGTAGTCTCAAGATTCCTCTGTCAGCACAGTGATTGATGGACACAGCAGGTAGGTCTGCTGTCTTGATGGACATAGCAGGGTAGCAGATCTGTTGTCTCAAGCTAGGTGGTCACAGGTCAGCTCAGCTATCAGTTCCTAGCCTAAGGAAAGATGCTTATCCTTAAGGAAATGCCAATGTCAGGGGAAGTTGCACCTTTATCTTATGGGCATTTACTCTTGCCATAGTAAACGTTTACAGCAGATATACAGTGAAGACTCAATGGCCATGGTTAGGCTCTTTTGGAAAAAAAACAAAATCAGACCGAATTAGGTTTGCACCAAATGGCTTCCTCATATGCTCCAATATATCCTATTGCTTGCCATTTCTATTTGTCTCTCTCTTGCATCTGTTCACTGCACTATTTTCTGGCCTATTACACCTGAGAAATGTGCTGGTTCCTGCTGGAAGCCTCAAACTCACCAAGGTTTGCCCCTGAAAGACTTGAATCCTTATGCCAGACCCTTCCTCTGGTGTCAGCAGACCCTTCCTCTCCACTGAAATGTTTACTTCAATTTAAAAACACACTTACATTTCCCATCTTTAGAAAGGAATCAAAACCTCCCACAATGAGGCAGTGCCTCTTATATCTGTTTTCTTTTTATACAATAGAGTACTCTATAAGCAAAACCTCTGCTTTCTCACCATCCTTCTTTCTGTACAAAACTCCAGCTAGGATTTAATTCTTAACTCATCCTCAGAAATTATCATCAAAGTCACCAACACCTTTCCTTTTATTTTTCCTTTTTCTTCTTTTACTTTGTGTGGTGAGGAAGATAGTCACTGTGATAACATCTGTTGTCAATCTCCCTCTTTTTGCTTGAGGAAGATTGTCGCAGAGCTAACATCTGTGCCACTCTTCCTCTATTTTGTATGTGGCTTGATGAGTGGTGCGTAGGTCTGTGCCCAGGATCTGAACCTGCACACCCGAGGCTAAGGCAGAGCATGCAAACTTCAGCACCACACCACCAGGCCAAACCACCAACACCTTTTCACTGGCACATCTCATGGTCATTTACATGTCCTTTCCTGTAAGTTTCTTAGCAGCATTCCAAACAGTTGATGACACCATCTAAAGCTCGGTTTGCAAAGAGCATAAAACTCTCAGTTTTCCTTTTATTTCACTTCTGATTGTTATTTCTTGCTGCAAACCAAACCACACCCAAACTCACTGGTATAAATGAACTACAATATTGCTATTGCAATTTATGAGTCTGAAATTTTGACAGGGCTTTGCAGAAATGTCTCATCTCTGCTCCATGTTCTGGCTGTAAGGACCACGTGCAAGGCTTCATTTGCTGGGTGTTTGACTCTGCCTGGATGA
>NW_025798610.1:0-7624 GCF_021613505.1 Equus quagga | reverse complement strand
TCATCCAGGCAGAGTCAAACACCCAGCAAATGAAGCCTTGCACGTGGTCCTTACAGCCAGAACATGGAGCAGAGATGAGACATTTCTGCAAAGCCCTGTCAAAATTTCAGACTCATAAATTGCAATAGCAATATTGTAGTTCATTTATACCAGTGAGTTTGGGTGTGGTTTGGTTTGCAGCAAGAAATAACAATCAGAAGTGAAATAAAAGGAAAACTGAGAGTTTTATGCTCTTTGCAAACCGAGCTTTAGATGGTGTCATCAACTGTTTGGAATGCTGCTAAGAAACTTACAGGAAAGGACATGTAAATGACCATGAGATGTGCCAGTGAAAAGGTGTTGGTGGTTTGGCCTGGTGGTGTGGTGCTGAAGTTTGCATGCTCTGCCTTAGCCTCGGGTGTGCAGGTTCAGATCCTGGGCACAGACCTACGCACCACTCATCAAGCCACATACAAAATAGAGGAAGAGTGGCACAGATGTTAGCTCTGCGACAATCTTCCTCAAGCAAAAAGAGGGAGATTGACAACAGATGTTATCACAGTGACTATCTTCCTCACCACACAAAGTAAAAGAAGAAAAAGGAAAAATAAAAGGAAAGGTGTTGGTGACTTTGATGATAATTTCTGAGGATGAGTTAAGAATTAAATCCTAGCTGGAGTTTTGTACAGAAAGAAGGATGGTGAGAAAGCAGAGGTTTTGCTTATAGAGTACTCTATTGTATAAAAAGAAAACAGATATAAGAGGCACTGCCTCATTGTGGGAGGTTTTGATTCCTTTCTAAAGATGGGAAATGTAAGTGTGTTTTTAAATTGAAGTAAACATTTCAGTGGAGAGGAAGGGTCTGCTGACACCAGAGGAAGGGTCTGGCATAAGGATTCAAGTCTTTCAGGGGCAAACCTTGGTGAGTTTGAGGCTTCCAGCAGGAACCAGCACATTTCTCAGGTGTAATAGGCCAGAAAATAGTGCAGTGAACAGATGCAAGAGAGAGACAAATAGAAATGGCAAGCAATAGGATATATTGGAGCATATGAGGAAGCCATTTGGTGCAAACCTAATTCGGTCTGATTTTGTTTTTTTTCCAAAAGAGCCTAACCATGGCCATTGAGTCTTCACTGTATATCTGCTGTAAACGTTTACTATGGCAAGAGTAAATGCCCATAAGATAAAGGTGCAACTTCCCCTGACATTGGCATTTCCTTAAGGATAAGCATCTTTCCTTAGGCTAGGAACTGATAGCTGAGCTGACCTGTGACCACCTAGCTTGAGACAACAGATCTGCTACCCTGCTATGTCCATCAAGACAGCAGACCTACCTGCTGTGTCCATCAATCACTGTGCTGACAGAGGAATCTTGAGACTACTGTAAAAGGGACATTTCAATCATATGTGAAACGTCCTTTTTGGGGGTATATAACCACACTGTGCTCCCTACTGCTTTGGTGTCCTTTCTTCCTTCAGGGTGAAAGGCCCTGGTCATGGTCCTCACATTTTAGCTCAGAATAAACTCACCAAAATTTTCATTTATAGATTGGTTATGGATTATTTTCATCGACATTTCTTGGCATAGGCATGGCAGGATTTCAGAGAAACCCACCGAAGACCACTTGGAATCTACACTGAACTGGCATTCGAGAACAATATGGGCCCATTGAGCCCCCAGATCACTGCATTCTTGAGGTGACCCTGGTGAGTTCTCCTGAAACTGGGATCTCCTTATTTTAAGTTGACTGTCCAAGAGTTTATACGAGCTGTTGAAAGTCTTGACTATGTGTCTTAAGGGGTACTGGTACATACCCTAGGTAAGAGGAACCTAGGAGGAATTTCCTAGAACAGAGGAGCCTAGAGTAACTTGGGAGTGAATGGGGAAGGCTGACGTTTTTTAATTTGGCTTTGAATTGGAAAGAATGATGTTTATAAGTTCTGAACAACCTGCTTGATAGAGGAATGAGAGACTAAATGTGTTCAGCTCCAAAGAAAAGGGACATTGCTCCTCCCGGCCTTTACCAAAAATTGTCCTTAGGTGACTAAGGACATCAGCGGGAGTGTCAGAGGATCAATCTTCAAAACATGTAGCAGTCCCATGGGAAACTCCACTCTCATTCATGGTATTTAATTACAGGCTTGTCCGGGGACACACACATAAGGGCTGGTCAACCAGCTTTCCAAGCCCCCACAGTGGTTTTAGACAGCCAGAGGGAAAAACTGAGGCACATAAGAGAGTGTTTATGACCTTTCTATAGGGAGTAATGCTCACAAGCGGCACACGTTCTTACCCATTACACTGTCCTTAGAAGTTGTTCGGACTTTATAACAAAACAAAATCAAGAGAGAAGTGGGAAATCGAGCTTCTAAAAGAGTCCGATCAGTTCCCGAAGGGTCAGCCTTTCCTTTGAATCCAGTTGGTTTCATGCTGTGACTGCAATTGCTTAAGAAAGGGGAATCCCAAGCCAGATGGCTAAGGTCAAAAGAAAGAAAGAGAGAAAAATGGAAAAAAAAAACTGCGAAAGCAAGTTTTTCCACCATGGTCTGCTATGAGAACACCTAACTCTAAATCTAAAGAAAATCTTTACTGTGTCTGTCTGTTCTTTGTGTGTGTCTATGTATGTTACAAGTGTGTGGTATTTTACCTCCAATGGTACACGTTCTAAAGAGCTCTATTCAATTGACTTTACTTAAGCGCTTACAAAAACTTTTTCCAAATAGCACTAACCCAAATGTCTTTCAAGTTAACATGATATACACTAATCTTTGGTTAATGAAAGTTTAAGTTTGTTGGTTTCATTGAAAGGGCATGTCCTCAAGAGTAGTCAGTATTTGAATGTGATGCAGACATGCAGCCTGGGTTTACTAGTCAAATTAGCTCCTGTTTCCTTTTAGAAACTTATCAGCAAAATAATAGCTTTAAATGATAACTAATTTTGTCTAATGTCTCATAAAGTTTTTGTAGATAATCTAAACATCATTATTGGGTACAAATGATTTAGATATAAATGATATAAGAGTTTATAGATAAACTTTTAGCAATAATTATAGTTTATGACATGTGTATTTAAAGTAACTTCCAAAATCTTTTTGGTAACTTGAAACTTTGAAGTTGTACTAGGTTAATTTAAATGAATAATAAAACTCATTGAGTATCAAGATCATTTCCAAATAAGATGTCAGACATTAATTACTAGATCTAAGTTTATCTACTTTTGGCTCCTTACTGTAGAGAGGCTAAAAGTCTTTGGGTCTGTTATTGTTAAGTGTGGCAAGTTTCTAGAAATTATGAAAAGTGTTTAGAATGCTGATATAAAAGACAATTCATAATTACTTACCATTTTAGTGTTTACTAGGGTCTGTTCAGGGTTAAAAGGTTGACATGTATAATTAAAGCTACTGGAAATTTAATAAGGAAAACAGTTCTGTATATAAGGAAGTTAAAGTGTATGTTTTCAGTAAAGAGGGTATAAAGAAAGGAAGTATTTTGTTTGTTCAGTTAAGAAAGATAAATTCATCCTAAAGTACTAGAAAGTAGGAAAACAAGCATGGGACAAATTCTGCATGTAAAACCAAAGTTGTAGAAGGTTTGTGAAGGAGAACTTCTGAAAGGAGTTTTATGCCTGGTCAAGTTGTCTAAGATTAAAGTAAATCAAATTAAGTAAATGAGTTTTAATGATAAAAATAAGATGGTGCAGAAATTAAAATTTGGTGTTCTCTCAGAGGATGATTATCTTGAACATTACAGCCTGGTCTATGTCTACTTAAAAATACAAATCTGTTTTGCTAAAATAATGACTGAGGTCACTCTTAAGATTTTTGACTGTTTCTGTGCGTTGTCATTTTGAATAGATACCTGAGCATTGTTTCACTGTGAACTCGTTTCCTATTTGAACAAGTGTTTCAAAATCTTTTGATATTTGTGACAAGTTTCTCCCTCAAAAAAAAATATTCAAGTCATGAATGAAGGCTTTCCTTTGACCTTGATGAAGGAAGAGAATTTTTCTGAGGATTTTCAGAGGACCCCTGGGACTTCTCAAAGAAATTTGTTCTCTCTTCCTATAAAGGAGGGATACTAATTAGGCTTGTTTGGTATGCTAAATTGCATGGGAAGCATTGTCAAGTAAATGATGATAAACTTTAGGTTATGTTGTGTAGGTAAACATTGTTCACTATTTTAACCTTGCTACCTTGCTTCCAACATCACAAGAGGAGAAAACCACAACTACATTCTATTGTTTAATTTGGTTTACAAATGGGTCTTACTTAAATGATAAGCAAGGATGCTATTAAGCTGGATGTTCTGTCCAGCCTCAAGAATGCCCGCTACTTTCCATTAACTCTGCTAACCCAGTAAAAAGATTTCCTTCTACGGGCTTAAGAAATCACCACAGAAGAAAATATATATACATAAGTGTTGCAACAAAAGGGAAAAACAATACTTTTGGAAACTTTATACCAGTGGCTCATATGGTCTCTACTTCTTGTGCTATATACACAAAGTATAATCCAGAGAAGCCACTTCATGAGTCACGAGGCCACTTTCCCTTCCTAAGGGACCCTTTGAGGTATGACAATTGAACTTTGTCCAAATGCCACCATCTCAAGGATAAATATATCTTGTAATGATCTGTATGTTCTCATTTTGTTTTGAGGCTATTCCTTGCAGAAAAGCAATGGCTTTAGGTAAATTATTACTGAAAAGAATAAATTCCTGCTTGAGGAATTCCTCCAAAATTACACAGTGACTGGGGAACTCAAATCTATCTGTAATATTTGGCAAATATTGCAACATTTCAACTGTGCTTACCATCCTCGATCCTCAGGATTGGTGAAAAGAACTAATGGCACACCAAAACTTAATTGGCTAAGCTTTTAGTAGCATTTACTCTCTCACAGCCAAAAGGTCTTGTGCTAGTGCTCCTTAATCTTAGATCTATACTTTTTTAAACATTGACTGTCTCCTTTTTAAACGATAATAAAGCAGCCTAAGCAATTAGATAAAGAAATATATTAACCAACTTTGCTTAAGGGATATATTAAATTTTTGTTATGGTCTTATTGAGGTGCTTAAAAGAAATGAAAGATTGGTAGCTGATTCTTAACAGAGAGCTCCCAGAACTTAAGGATCTTGGACTATAACCTGGAGAATTTGTTGATCCAAAGAGATATCAAATAAGACTCTTTGCAGGCCTGTTCGAAAGGACCATACCAGGAGGACAAGAAGATGGCATCTGTTGTAGATAGCTGTCCCAAGACTCAGGACCATGCCTGCATTCCCAACCTTTTATCTCCTCATTTAAACCTTTGTTATGCTTAAACTGTATACCTATTTTATAATTTGTTCGCAATACTATCATGTATGAAGAAAGGGATTAGTTTGCAACAGACTGGTCTTGAAGGCCAGGCATTTATTGAGTGACTCCTAACATAACTCAATGATTATGTTAAACAAATCTTTGGCCTTGGCTACTGCCTGGATGGCTAAAACACTGCACCCTGAGTTTCCTTTAAAAGCAGGGAAGGAGTCTGGCTGAGTTAAGCCTGTTGCCTCTCTTTAAGGCCAGATGGGCTTGTTCAGTGTTCCTCTGGCATGGCCACCGAGCTACTATATTTGCTTCTTGTTTGAGGCTAAAGATGTCATTATTAAATATGGAAGCTCTGACTAAATTTACTCAAGAAGCCCTTAATGATAGTCAAGCAGGAATACCCTTATTTAAATACTGAAATATCTTTAATGAGAAGGGCTGTCTTTCAAAACAGAATTTCTTTAGATATTCTTACTGCATCCCAAGGTGGTACGTATACAATCATTCAGACTGAATGCTGTGCTTTAATACGTGATGAATCTTCCAATGTGTCATCTCTGCTAAAGCACATGAAGAAGTAGGTGGATGCCTTAAGTGATCTTACACCCAGTTTGATTTGTTTGATTGGCTCCCTTGCAGTATTGGTTCCCTTTTTCAATCCAGATTGCAACTCCTATTTCTATCCCCTCTTGGAATTCTTGTACTAGTCATAACATTCAAACTAATTGTTGTTTTCCTTATTCATTGTTGTAAGAATAGCATACAAACTAGAGTAATGGTTGCTTGGTGACTCCAGATGCTTGATCTATCTTATAACCCTGGACAAATTTCCTTTTCTCATAAGGACTATGCCCAAGAACTCATTTTAAAATACATATTTTCAAATATGTTGAACTATTATCATTGTTACTATATTTATTCTATGATCCTATGCAATGTAAATGTGAAGAGTCATAGGAAAGCACATATACAATGTTTCTGCAACAATCTAAAATTAATTGAAAATTACATAGCCTATGAAATGCTTCCTCTGTTAATATATACTTCTATTCTTGTCCACTATTTCCCCCCATTGTGGACAAGTGGGCAAATAAATGAGGTAAAAGCCTAGCACCAAGGGACATGATGGAACCAGGGCAGGCAGCAAACACCCTGGCATGAGGGACAATATTTTGATCTTTGATGTTTTCTATCAAAAGATTATAGATCAAAAGGGGAAAATGACAAATAGAAATGGCAAGCAATAGGATATATTGGAGTATATGAGGAATCCATTTGATGTAAACCTAATTCGACCTGATTTTGTTTTTCACAAAAGGGCCTGACCATGGCCATTGAGCACGCATTATATATCTGCTTTAAACATTTACTGTGGCAAGAACAAATGGCCTTAAGATAAAGGTGCAACTTACCCCCACATTGGCATTTCCTTAAGGATAAGCATCTTTCCTTAGGCTAGGAGCTGATAGCTGAGCCCACCTGTGACCACCCAGCTCGAGACAACAGACCAGCCACCCTGCTGTGTCCACCGAGACAGCAGACCTACCTGCTGTGTCCATCAATCACTGTGCCGATGGAGCAGTCTCGTGACTATTGTAAAAGGCACATTTCAATCATATGTGAAACATCCTGTTTGTGGGTATATAACCAGTATGTGCACCCCACTTCTTTGGTGCCCTTTTTTCCTTCAGGAAGAAAGGCCCTTGGTCATGGTCCTCACATTTTAGCTCAGAATAAACTCACCAAAATTTTCATTTATAGATTGGTTATGGATTATTTTCATCAACAAGAGGACTTGCTTTTATGGAGATAACTTACTTGACTGCTTCTGTTTCCTCATTGTGGCATAAGAACTAGTTATAGTGAAACGTTGACTGGGTGGAAGAGGATGTAGGATGGTTGAAGAGTGAAAAGAAGGTCAAACATAGTCTTGAATTGGAAAATTGGAGTGATTTTGTAGACATAAAACCGTTTATTGCACTGTTTTCTCTCCTTTTGTTTTTTGTGAACATGCATTTAAAATGAAACAAATTAGCACAATCCAGAAATAATTCCCAATATGTATGAAGTGTAGGGGAGGAAGACATTTCCTCTACCCACTGTGGGTTCTTATGGCCAGAGAATGAATTAAATTCACATGAGACAGAGTAACAGGAGAAAATTAAACAAAGCTTTATAACATGTATACATGGGAGAGGCTCAGGCAAGCTGAGCAACTCAGCAAAATGGCTGAAGCCACCAGCTTCAATATCATCTTCAGCTAAAGACAAAAGAGGATGTTGGGGTGGGGGGAGTCAGTTACAGGAGGTTACCAGACAAGTACAGTAAACAGG
>NW_025798609.1:0-7664 GCF_021613505.1 Equus quagga | reverse complement strand
CAATTTTCTTGCACACTAAATGAGTAACTTGAAAGATAGATCTTTTACATTCTTAATTTTCAACTGTAGCAAATGAAGTCATCTTAATGAAATTTTTAAAAAAACCCTCCTAGTTACTGCTATTATTGCAAACAGCCAGAACATTGGGTAATACATTGTTACAGATTTAACTGCTTCAAGTATCTTCAGCCCTCTCACCTGCCTTTCCTATGTTCTCCAAATCCTCAATGATTGGGCTCTGAGGAGCTACAGGGGCTCTTCCAAATCCTGCCTCTTAGCTTGAAGAAGCATTTATCCAGATTGGAGATGAAGCTCTCTCTGCCCTAATTGATACTGGAGCCACACTCTTGGATCTCAGCCTCAGGTCTCTAAAGGAGTCCCTGCCTTGGAGAAGTAAAACAGCTCAAATAGTGGGGCTACTAATAAATCTCAGAAACGTCCTGTCTCTGAACATATTCCTTTTGTTTAGGCCCTGTGAGAGACATATACCCTATTCTCTTTGTTTCCTCTGCCTCTGTGGATTTATTAAGCTGATACTTTTTGGAAAAGTATACTAAAATGTCTTTCTCCCAAAAGGAGGAAATAATTCTAGAATTTGATAATAGTCATCAAAATAGCCAGCCAAGAGAATTAAATGACACTTTGATATCATCCATTGTCTCTGTCTCTAATTGTACTAGAACTGATTCTGGAAACATTGATTATTTGTTCCTATTGGATCAACAACCACTTTCTTTATCAGCGAAGTCTTCAACTGATATTGATAAAATCCACAGTGTACTTCCCATCAAGATTCAAATAGATTCTTCAAAGTCTCTCCCCAGACATTATCAATATTTTATAGGTAATGAAGACATCAAGGTATAAAGCCCATAATAGAGAATTACAAAGCTCAAGCCTTTATTATCCCTTATACCAGTCCCTGCAAAACTTGTATTATACCTGTGAGGAAACCCAAGATTCAAGTGTGAAGGTCTGTCCAGCACCTCCAAGCAATAAACAATATTGTTATCCATTGATATCCTATTGTTTCTAATCGTCGTACAGTTACATCTATTCCCACTTGAAGCAAACTCTTTATGGTAATTAATTTACGTAGTGAATTTGTTTGCATTCCAGTTGATGAAGCTAGTGAATATGTTTTTGCCTTCACTTGAGAAGGAAAACAATTCACCTAGACAGTAATGCTTCAGGGTTGTACGGAGAGCCCTTCTTATTTATCACAAATAATAAAGGCTAATGTGGAAGATACAGAGGTTCTACTCTGTTGCAATATATGGGTGGTTTACTTCTTTGCTCCGTTTCCCAAATCTCCTCAGGGGAAGACAGAATGCAATTCTAAAGATTTTAGATTTAAAAGGATCTAGGGTCAAAAAGGATAATTGCAGTTTGCCCAAACCCAGGTTTGATATTTAGGACATCTGATGTCAGAGCAAGGGCTAAATCTAGATCCCCACAGGTTTCATGGTGATTAATGTTTCCCCAAACCTAAACCTAAGTGCCAACTTCAAGGTTTTCCTGGGCTAGTTAGTTATTGCCAAAATTGGATTCCAATATTTTTTCTATAATTTCCCACTCTCTATGCTTTACTGATGTGTAACAGACTCAACTCAATTTTATGAGAAGATTGGACAACATGGCCTTTATGGCTTTAAAGGAGAGTTTGATAAACCCACCTGCTCTTGGACATCCCAGTATTCTATTCCCTATTCCATTTTTGGATATAAAGAGGAAGAGAATTCCCCCCAAAACAGGGGACCGCCATTGACTCATAGGGTATTATAGCGAGTAGCTGGACCCTGTGGCGTAGGGATATCCTTCTTATAGCTTTACTGCCACTGCCTTTTTGGTTAAGACCACTGAGAAGATTACTTCGGGATCCGTTTAACCAGTTTGGTATATCATGTAGCAAAAACCCTCATAAATTCTTATTACACTCAACATATTTCAATCAGCTGCCACGCCTTCTGTAAATTCCTTTTATTAACTGCTCCTGACATAACTTTTTTTATGTTGTAATAACATTAACCCGGTTAGTATTCTCCCCTCAATTACTGACAAAGTCCCTCAGGACCACATAGTGCTGATAGATCACCTCCAAAGCTCTTCACGGTGATCTTCAGGGAACTACTTTGGGTAATGCTGACTTCTCATGGTTCAGTCATGGTTCTTATTTAATAGGTGACGATGGCAAACATTTTGTCGAGGCAGAATCTTTACATATTGCTACTTTGACACAACAGGCTGAGTTGCACACAGTTACACAGGCTTGTACTCTAGCCAAGAGCAAACTGCCAATATTTATACTGAGAGTAGACGTGATTTTGGAGTAGCTCACGATTTTGGAATGTTGTGGAAGCAACCTGGCTTCCTTAATTCCAGTTAAAATAAACCTTAAATTGGTCCCTATGTTCAGGATTCATTAGATGCTATACTTTTCCCTGCTGCTTTAGCTAATATGAAGATCAAGCATTGTAAACTTGACTCTCTGAAAACTAAGGGAAATTACCTTGCTGGTATTTCTGCAAGAAATGCAGCCCTTAAAGGAACAAGCAGCAATGAAACATCTGTCATGCATCAAAGACTATGTCCCCTACTGAAAACTTAGAAAAACTGTCTAGAGAAGCCTAACCATTGACCTCACAAATGGGAAAATGAGAGTGGAAGTTCAATAATTGTAGGCGTAATACAAAGAGAAAGTCCTGCTTCAGACCAAATAACAAGCCAGTCCTACTAAAGACTCAAAAATTCCCACTCCTAACCATTGTACATGCATTTGACTATTGGTCTACTGACAAAATGATGGCATTCACTCATTAAGATAGGTGAGGATATATTAACAAAGCTGCAAAAAGTACTGATCTTGCTTGTTCCATTTGTCCAAAATACGACAGGGAAGCCTGTCGGTACTGCTCATGGACTTTTTAAACATGAGTAATCAGTCATTCAAGGTTTGACAACTGGATTTCATACAACTTCTCCCAGATCATGGATATAAATACCTTTTACTTATGGTTTGTATGTTTTCTTACTGGACAGAAACCTTCCCTTTCAGACATGCCACTGCATCTTCTGTGGCATAAGTCCTTTAGGGAATGGTTATTGCTACCTGAGGAAAAGCTCTCAAACTTTATAGTGATCAAGGAACCGATTTTACTGGTCAGGTACTTCAACAAGTCTGCACTATTTGGGCAGTTTTACAATACTTTCACTGCACTCAATATCCTCAACATTCTGGTCTAATTGAATGCACTGATGGCCTTATTAAGACCCAATTGGCAAAATTTCTAGAGATTCTCTAAATACCTTGACAAAAATCATTGAGATGGGTCCTTCAAAATCTCAGATCCACCCCCTTTTGAACTCATAAACCCTCATCCTTTGAGATTATCACTGGACACCCAATGAACTTGGCTCCTGTCTCTCTTGCCAAACCTTTGGTGATTACATAACACTACAGATGATTTCCAATGCCTATGATCTTGATAACATGGAATTTAGAAAAAAATGCGTGAAGGTTCTCCTTCCTGCCCCATTTTTGTTAGTCAAATGTGGCTACAATAGGTTTCCAAACTGTGCACTTTCCCTCCAGAGTGGGACGTGACACCCAGAAAAGCTCCTTCCTGGCATCAAGTGACAAATGGTTGATTGAAACTGGAAAAACATGACTCTTGATCAGTGATACTTTCAGAGAAAGATCTTGACAAAGAGGGAAAATATGAAAATTAACAAACAGAATCCTCATTAAAGTGGAATAGGGAGACCAAAAGGGGGAACTCTCACATCCTACATTGATATTGGAGCCCAACAGGAAGAAGAAAGACTTCCTCTTCTTGAGTGGCAAGAAGATCAGTCAACGAGACACTTCCACAAACCAGACAATGAAAAGCCACTATACATCAATCTGTAAATTCCTCCAATAGACACTTTGTTTTCAATACCCCTCCCAACTTCCCCTTCTCCTCTATAAAATAATTTTTTCTCACCTTTTCTACTGGGGGCTACCACAATTCTCACTATAGTTCTACAAGTTGAGTCAAATAAACTCATTTTGCTGAGGAAAGGACTGGCTCTCTATCTACTTAAGATCATCAATTGCTACCCCAGCTTTCTTTTTGTCTCCATTTGCATGAAATATGTTTTTCTATTCCTTCATTTTCATCCTATGTGTATCTTTAGATCTGAAGTGAGTCTCTTGTAGGCAGCTATAAGGATCCAGTATTTACCCCATTCAGCCAACCTATGTCTTTTGATTTGAGCATTTAGTCCATTTATGTTAAAATAATTATTGATAGATTTGTACTTGTCATTTTGTTAATTGTTTTCTGGATGTTCGGTAGTGATTTTTGAAGACGTTATTTTTCTGTTGATTACTTCTCTTGTGATTTGATAATTTTCTTTGGTGTTATGCTTGTATTCCTTTCTCTTTAGTATCTGTGTATTTATTTTAAGTTTTTGATTTGTTATCATGTGGTTTAAATATGACAATCTATGTATATGCCAGTCTATTTCAAATTGATGATCATTTAAGTTCAAGCACATTCCAAAAGCACTACTTTTTGACTCCCCACCATTTTGTTTCTGATGTCATAGTTTACATCTTGTTGTTCTGTGTATTCCTTAACTAATTATCATAGATATATGTGATTTTACTACTTTTGCCTCTTAACCTCAAACTAGCTATATAGGTATTTGATCCACTACCTTTACTATACATTTGCCATTACCAGTAAATTTTTTCTTTTGTAAATTTTTAACTTCTAGTTATGACCTTTTCTTTTTCATTTAAAGAAGACACTAACATTTATTGTAAGGCTGGTTTAGTGGTGATGAACTCCTTTAGCTTTTGCTTGTCCGGCTAACTCTATCTCCTTCAATTCTGAAAGATAACCATGCTGGGTAGAGTATCTGTGCTTCTATTTTTTTTTTCTTTCAGCACTTTGAACATATTGTACCACTCCTTTCTGCTGAAAAATCACATGAAAGTCTTATGGGGTTCCCTTTTATGTAACTAGTTATTTTCTCTTACTTCTTTTAAGTTTCTCTCTTTATCTTTAATTTAGATATTTTAATTTTAATGTGTCTTGGTATAGGTCTCCTTAAGTTCATATTAGTTGAGACTCTGTGCTTAGTGGACTTGAAGGTCTCTTTCTTTTGTAGGTTAGGGAAGTTTTCAGCCTTTATTTCTTCAAATAGGTTTTCTATCCCTCTCTCTCACTTCTCCTTCTGAGACTCCTATAATGAAAATATTAATACACTTGTCCCAGAGGTCCTTAAGATATCCTCATATATTTTTTTTAAAGATTGGCACCTAGGCTAACAACTGTTGCCAATCTTCCTCTTTTTTTTCTGCTTTATTTCCCAAACCCCCCAGTACATAGTTGTATATCCTAGTTGCAGGTCCTTCAAGTTGTGGGATGTGGGATACCGCCTCAACATGGCCTGATGAGCAGTGCCATGTCCACGCCCAGGATCCAAACCCTGGGCTGCCGCAGCAGGGCGCACGAGCTTAACCACTCGGCCACAGAGCCGGCCCCCCTCATGTTTTTTTTTTTACTTGTTTGCTGTTCCAGTTGGATGATTTCCACTACCTTGTCTTCCACATTGCTGATGCATTCCTCTGCATCATCTAATATGCCATTGATATGCTCAAATTTTTCATTTCAGTCATTTTATTATTTAGCCATGATTGGTTCTTTTTTATACTTTATGTCTCTTTGATGAAGTTCTCACCATGTTCATCAATTCTTCTCCTGAGTTTGGTGAGCATCTTTATGACCATTTCTCTGAATGCTATCCAGTAAATTACTTATCTCTGTTTTATTTGTTTCTTTTTCTGAGGTTTTGTCTTCTGAGAATATGGAACATAATCACCATCTCCACAATTTGCCTGTCTGTGTTTGTTTCTATGTGTTAGGTGTGTTTGCTATGTCTCCCAGTCCTGAAGAGTTGGCCTATGTAGAAAGAGTCCCAGGGAGCCCAGGAGCCCACAGGGCAGGGTGAGTGGTGTGAGCAAAGTAAATGGAGAGCGTCAAATACGGGTTCCCACCAGGGATGGGTCACCTAGGTAGAAGTGTAAAAAAATGGCACCCACCAGCACTTTTGTTTCTGGAGAATGTTCCAAGATATTTATGCTCCTCAGACACATGCCTTAGAATTAGTCAATGGATCTCCTTTACATGTAATCCAGGCCCTTTTCAAATGGCTGCCTCTGCACTCGCAGACAGTGACCTCAGAATCAGTGAGCTTGTGCATGTGGCTTTTGAGAGTGCAGTCTTGGTTTCTTACAGCTTTCTGGCTCTCCCAGACATAAGCCCTATTGGTTTTCAAAGTCAGACATTTAGGGGGATTGTCTTCTTGATGCAGTTCCCATAATTTGGGAAGCCCAATGTGTGCCTCAGGTCCTTCACTCATCAGAGAGGAGTCTCTCTCACTCATGGCGAGAGGGTCTCCACAGTTGTGAGTTGTGATAGCCTTCCTAATGTGGGTTGCCATACCAGGGGTGTTGGTCCTGACTAGACCACATCTCCACCCCCCCCCACGCATCTTAATGTTTTTTTTTTTAAATATCCTTAGTTGTGAAAAATTTGTTCTGCTAGTCTTAAGGTCATTCACAGCCATAGTTGTTCTATATGTAGTTGTAATTTTGACATGCCTGTGGGAGGAAGTGAGCTAAGAATTTTCCTCCTCCATTTACCATCTTGATCATTTCTATGCCTTTCTATTTATTCTTTATAGAAATTGCATATGTATATATTTCGGGCTGGCCCAAAATTGCTCATATTTTTAACTACCAAAAATATATTTTTTGCCTTTAGAATGACTATTTCTCTATGTTCCAATTTTGTTTCAGTTTATATCTTCTTTTATATGTTTTAAAAGTAATTTCTCAAAGGTTAATTCTTCTTCCTACCCTATGTATTTCCCATTCAAGTTTCATTGTTGCCTTTACCTTTATCTATATTTCATGAAAGGAAGTTTCCTCATGTATCTGATGATTCTTTTCTGTTCATATATGTGAGTTAGCCCCTAACCTCACTGGAAGTTTTGAGGAGAGGGAAAATTTTTTAAAATATAGCCAATATATGTTCCATGTGGGGACATTATTTGATTGTGAGAAATGTAAAATATTACGGCCTGTGGCTCTCTTCTTCTGAGCTGACCAGCTTCTATTGAAAGAAAATGTCAATCTCCCCTCTAAGGGTTATTAGCATGGCTGCCAGTATTAGCAAGCAAAGGGGAATGAACAGGGTCTCCAGTTCAGGATACGGATCATTAAACACACTTCTGTTGTCAAATTGGTCATCTGCCTGCATCTGTCACTGTTGCACCCTCTGGCTCAAAGCCACTAAAGAGAAGCTTTGGGTTTCCATAAGATACGGCCAGTCCTCTAAATCTTTTAGGGACACACTGGAATTGAAGGTTAGTAATAAACAATACAGAAAAGAGAAGAATGCTGTATATTACAGAGTTTCTGGTTCAATGCAGTGATCAGAATTCAAAGATAGCCATACTGACCCATGCCCTAGTATAATCTCATTCTTTTAGTTTGATTAAGACTGGTTATCACCTCATGATTAGTTTATGTCAAAACTGAAGAGAGTTTGCAGGTGTAGTTAAAGTTGATCTAATTCAACTGTAGTTCTCCTTTTCAGATGACTTTG
>NW_025798608.1:0-7664 GCF_021613505.1 Equus quagga | reverse complement strand
CAAAGTCATCTGAAAAGGAGAACTACAGTTGAATTAGATCAACTTTAACTACACCTGCAAACTCTCTTCAGTTTTGACATAAACTAATCATGAGGTGATAACCAGTCTTAATCAAACTAAAAGAATGAGATTATACTAGGGCATGGGTCAGTATGGCTATCTTTGAATTCTGATCACTGCATTGAACCAGAAACTCTGTAATATACAGCATTCTTCTCTTTTCTGTATTGTTTATTACTAACCTTCAATTCCAGTGTGTCCCTAAAAGATTTAGAGGACTGGCCGTATCTTATGGAAACCCAAAGCTTCTCTTTAGTGGCTTTGAGCCAGAGGGTGCAACAGTGACAGATGCAGGCAGATGACCAATTTGACAACAGAAGTGTGTTTAATGATCCGTATCCTGAACTGGAGACCCTGTTCATTCCCCTTTGCTTGCTAATACTGGCAGCCATGCTAATAACCCTTAGAGGGGAGATTGACATTTTCTTTCAATAGAAGCTGGTCAGCTCAGAAGAAGAGAGCCACAGGCCGTAATATTTTACATTTCTCACAATCAAATAATGTCCCCACATGGAACATATATTGGCTATATTTTAAAAAATTTTCCCTCTCCTCAAAACTTCCAGTGAGGTTAGGGGCTAACTCACATATATGAACAGAAAAGAATCATCAGATACATGAGGAAACTTCCTTTCATGAAATATAGATAAAGGTAAAGGCAACAATGAAACTTGAATGGGAAATACATAGGGTAGGAAGAAGAATTAACCTTTGAGAAATTACTTTTAAAACATATAAAAGAAGATATAAACTGAAACAAAATTGGAACATAGAGAAATAGTCATTCTAAAGGCAAAAAATATATTTTTGGTAGTTAAAAATATGAGCAATTTTGGGCCAGCCCGAAATATATACATATGCAATTTCTATAAAGAATAAATAGAAAGGCATAGAAATGATCAAGATGGTAAATGGAGGAGGAAAATTCTTAGCTCACTTCCTCCCACAGGCATGTCAAAATTACAACTACATATAGAACAACTATGGCTGTGAATGACCTTAAGACTAGCAGAACAAATTTTTCACAACTAAGGATATTTAAAAAAAAAAACATTAAGATGCGTGGGGGGGGGTGGAGATGTGGTCTAGTCAGGACCAACACCCCTGGTATGGCAACCCACATTAGGAAGGCTATCACAACTCACAACTGTGGAGACCCTCTCGCCATGAGTGAGAGAGACTCCTCTCTGATGAGTGAAGGACCTGAGGCACACATTGGGCTTCCCAAATTATGGGAACTGCATCAAGAAGACAATCCCCCTAAATGTCTGACTTTGAAAACCAATAGGGCTTATGTCTGGGAGAGCCAGAAAGCTGTAAGAAACCAAGACTGCACTCTCAAAAGCCACATGCACAAGCTCACTGATTCTGAGGTCACTGTCTGCGAGTGCAGAGGCAGCCATTTGAAAAGGGCCTGGATTACATGTAAAGGAGATCCATTGACTAATTCTAAGGCATGTGTCTGAGGAGCATAAATATCTTGGAACATTCTCCAGAAACAAAAGTGCTGGTGGGTGCCATTTTTTTACACTTCTACCTAGGTGACCCATCCCTGGTGGGAACCCGTATTTGACGCTCTCCATTTACTTTGCTCACACCACTCACCCTGCCCTGTGGGCTCCTGGGCTCCCTGGGACTCTTTCTACATAGGCCAACTCTTCAGGACTGGGAGACATAGCAAACACACCTAACACATAGAAACAAACACAGACAGGCAAATTGTGGAGATGGTGATTATGTTCCATATTCTCAGAAGACAAAACCTCAGAAAAAGAAACAAATAAAACAGAGATAAGTAATTTACTGGATAGCATTCAGAGAAATGGTCATAAAGATGCTCACCAAACTCAGGAGAAGAATTGATGAACATGGTGAGAACTTCATCAAAGAGACATAAAGTATAAAAAAGAACCAATCATGGCTAAATAATAAAATGACTGAAATGAAAAATTTGAGCATATCAATGGCATATTAGATGATGCAGAGGAATGCATCAGCAATGTGGAAGACAAGGTAGTGGAAATCATCCAACTGGAACAGCAAACAAGTAAAAAAAAAAACATGAGGGGGGCCGGCTCTGTGGCCGAGTGGTTAAGCTCGTGCGCCCTGCTGCGGCAGCCCAGGGTTTGGATCCTGGGCGTGGACATGGCACTGCTCATCAGGCCATGTTGAGGCGGTATCCCACATCCCACAACTTGAAGGACCTGCAACTAGGATATACAACTATGTACTGGGGGGTTTGGGAAATAAAGCAGAAAAAAAAGAGGAAGATTGGCAACAGTTGTTAGCCTAGGTGCCAATCTTTAAAAAAAATATATGAGGATATCTTAAGGACCTCTGGGACAAGTGTATTAATATTTTCATTATAGGAGTCTCAGAAGGAGAAGTGAGAGAGAGGGATAGAAAACCTATTTGAAGAAATAAAGGCTGAAAACTTCCCTAACCTACAAAAGAAAGAGACCTTCAAGTCCACTAAGCACAGAGTCTCAACTAATATGAACTTAAGGAGACCTATACCAAGACACATTAAAATTAAAATATCTAAATTAAAGATAAAGAGAGAAACTTAAAAGAAGTAAGAGAAAATAACTAGTTACATAAAAGGGAACCCCATAAGACTTTCATGTGATTTTTCAGCAGAAAGGAGTGGTACAATATGTTCAAAGTGCTGAAAGAAAAAAAAAATAGAAGCACAGATACTCTACCCAGCATGGTTATCTTTCAGAATTGAAGGAGATAGAGTTAGCCGGACAAGCAAAAGCTAAAGGAGTTCATCACCACTAAACCAGCCTTACAATAAATGTTAGTGTCTTCTTTAAATGAAAAAGAAAAGGTCATAACTAGAAGTTAAAAATTTACAAAAGAAAAAATTTACTGGTAATGGCAAATGTATAGTAAAGGTAGTGGATCAAATACCTATATAGCTAGTTTGAGGTTAAGAGGCAAAAGTAGTAAAATCACATATATCTATGATAATTAGTTAAGGAATACACAGAACAACAAGATGTAAACTATGACATCAGAAACAAAATGGTGGGGAGTCAAAAAGTAGTGCTTTTGGAATGTGCTTGAACTTAAATGATCATCAATTTGAAATAGACTGGCATATACATAGATTGTCATATTTAAACCACATGATAACAAATCAAAAACTTAAAATAAATACACAGATACTAAAGAGAAAGGAATACAAGCATAACACCAAAGAAAATTATCAAATCACAAGAGAAGTAATCAACAGAAAAATAACGTCTTCAAAAATCACTACCGAACATCCAGAAAACAATTAACAAAATGACAAGTACAAATCTATCAATAATTATTTTAACATAAATGGACTAAATGCTCAAATCAAAAGACATAGGTTGGCTGAATGGGGTAAATACTGGATCCTTATAGCTGCCTACAAGAGACTCACTTCAGATCTAAAGATACACATAGGATGAAAATGAAGGAATAGAAAAACATATTTCATGCAAATGGAGACAAAAAGAAAGCTGGGGTAGCAATTGATGATCTTAAGTAGATAGAGAGCCAGTCCTTTCCTCAGCAAAATGAGTTTATTTGACTCAACTTGTAGAACTATAGTGAGAATTGTGGTAGCCCCCAGTAGAAAAGGTGAGAAAAAATTATTTTATAGAGGAGAAGGGGAAGTTGGGAGGGGTATTGAAAACAAAGTGTCTATTGGAGGAATTTACAGATTGATGTATAGTGGCTTTTCATTGTCTGGTTTGTGGAAGTGTCTCGTTGACTGATCTTCTTGCCACTCAAGAAGAGGAAGTCTTTCTTCTTCCTGTTGGGCTCCAATATCAATGTAGGATGTGAGAGTTCCCCCTTTTGGTCTCCCTATTCCACTTTAATGAGGATTCTGTTTGTTAATTTTCATATTTTCCCTCTTTGTCAAGATCTTTCTCTGAAAGTATCACTGATCAAGAGTCATGTTTTTCCAGTTTCAATCAACCATTTGTCACTTGATGCCAGGAAGGAGCTTTTCTGGGTGTCACGTCCCACTCTGGAGGGAAAGTGCACAGTTTGGAAACCTATTGTAGCCACATTTGACTAACAAAAATGGGGCAGGAAGGAGAACCTTCACGCATTTTTTTCTAAATTCCATGTTATCAAGATCATAGGCATTGGAAATCATCTGTAGTGTTATGTAATCACCAAAGGTTTGGCAAGAGAGACAGGAGCCAAGTTCATTGGGTGTCCAGTGATAATCTCAAAGGATGAGGGTTTATGAGTTCAAAAGGGGGTGGATCTGAGATTTTGAAGGACCCATCTCAATGATTTTTGTCAAGGTATTTAGAGAATCTCTAGAAATTTTGCCAATTGGGTCTTAATAAGGCCATCAGTGCATTCAATTAGACCAGAATGTTGAGGATATTGAGTGCAGTGAAAGTATTGTAAAACTGCCCAAATAGTGCAGACTTGTTGAAGTACCTGACCAGTAAAATCGGTTCCTTGATCACTATAAAGTTTGAGAGCTTTTCCTCAGGTAGCAATAACCATTCCCTAAAGGACTTATGCCACAGAAGATGCAGTGGCATGTCTGAAAGGGAAGGTTTCTGTCCAGTAAGAAAACATACAAACCATAAGTAAAAGGTATTTATATCCATGATCTGGGAGAAGTTGTATGAAATCCAGTTGTCAAACCTTGAATGACTGATTACTCATGTTTAAAAAGTCCATGAGCAGTACCGACAGGCTTCCCTGTCGTATTTTGGACAAATGGAACAAGCAAGATCAGTACTTTTTGCAGCTTTGTTAATATATCCTCACCTATCTTAATGAGTGAATGCCATCATTTTGTCAGTAGACCAATAGTCAAATGCATGTACAATGGTTAGGAGTGGGAATTTTTGAGTCTTTAGTAGGACTGGCTTGTTATTTGGTCTGAAGCAGGACTTTCTCTTTGTATTACGCCTACAATTATTGAACTTCCACTCTCATTTTCCCATTTGTGAGGTCAATGGTTAGGCTTCTCTAGACAGTTTTTCTAAGTTTTCAGTAGGGGACATAGTCTTTGATGCATGACAGATGTTTCATTGCTGCTTGTTCCTTTAAGGGCTGCATTTCTTGCAGAAATACCAGCAAGGTAATTTCCCTTAGTTTTCAGAGAGTCAAGTTTACAATGCTTGATCTTCATATTAGCTAAAGCAGCAGGGAAAAGTATAGCATCTAATGAATCCTGAACATAGGGACCAATTTAAGGTTTATTTTAACTGGAATTAAGGAAGCCAGGTTGCTTCCACAACATTCCAAAATCGTGAGCTACTCCAAAATCACGTCTACTCTCAGTATAAATATTGGCAGTTTGCTCTTGGCTAGAGTACAAGCCTGTGTAA
Organism: Equus quagga; assembly: GCF_021613505.1. Taxonomy (NCBI): domain Eukaryota; kingdom Metazoa; phylum Chordata; class Mammalia; order Perissodactyla; family Equidae; genus Equus; species Equus quagga. The sequence goes on along the minus strand of NW_025798608.1, from coordinate 2,259 downwards.
CTGTGTGCAACTCAGCCTGTTGTGTCAAAGTAGCAATATGTAAAGATTCTGCCTCGACAAAATGTTTGCCATCGTCACCTATTAAATAAGAACCATGACTGAACCATGAGAAGTCAGCATTACCCAAAGTAGTTCCCTGAAGATCACCGTGAAGAGCTTTGGAGGTGATCTATCAGCACTATGTGGTCCTGAGGGACTTTGTCAGTAATTGAGGGGAGAATACTAACCGGGTTAATGTTATTACAACATAAAAAAAGTTATGTCAGGAGCAGTTAATAAAAGGAATTTACAGAAGGCGTGGCAGCTGATTGAAATATGTTGAGTGTAATAAGAATTTATGAGGGTTTTTGCTACATGATATACCAAACTGGTTAAACGGATCCCGAAGTAATCTTCTCAGTGGTCTTAACCAAAAAGGCAGTGGCAGTAAAGCTATAAGAAGGATATCCCTACGCCACAGGGTCCAGCTACTCGCTATAATACCCTATGAGTCAATGGCGGTCCCCTGTTTTGGGGGGAATTCTCTTCCTCTTTATATCCAAAAATGGAATAGGGAATAGAATACTGGGATGTCCAAGAGCAGGTGGGTTTATCAAACTCTCCTTTAAAGCCATAAAGGCCATGTTGTCCAATCTTCTCATAAAATTGAGTTGAGTCTGTTACACATCAGTAAAGCATAGAGAGTGGGAAATTATAGAAAAAATATTGGAATCCAATTTTGGCAATAACTAACTAGCCCAGGAAAACCTTGAAGTTGGCACTTAGGTTTAGGTTTGGGGAAACATTAATCACCATGAAACCTGTGGGGATCTAGATTTAGCCCTTGCTCTGACATCAGATGTCCTAAATATCAAACCTGGGTTTGGGCAAACTGCAATTATCCTTTTTGACCCTAGATCCTTTTAAATCTAAAATCTTTAGAATTGCATTCTGTCTTCCCCTGAGGAGATTTGGGAAACGGAGCAAAGAAGTAAACCACCCATATATTGCAACAGAGTAGAACCTCTGTATCTTCCACATTAGCCTTTATTATTTGTGATAAATAAGAAGGGCTCTCCGTACAACCCTGAAGCATTACTGTCTAGGTGAATTGTTTTCCTTCTCAAGTGAAGGCAAAAACATATTCACTAGCTTCATCAACTGGAATGCAAACAAATTCACTACGTAAATTAATTACCATAAAGAGTTTGCTTCAAGTGGGAATAGATGTAACTGTACGACGATTAGAAACAATAGGATATCAATGGATAACAATATTGTTTATTGCTTGGAGGTGCTGGACAGACCTTCACACTTGAATCTTGGGTTTCCTCACAGGTATAATACAAGTTTTGCAGGGACTGGTATAAGGGATAATAAAGGCTTGAGCTTTGTAATTCTCTATTATGGGCTTTATACCTTGATGTCTTCATTACCTATAAAATATTGATAATGTCTGGGGAGAGACTTTGAAGAATCTATTTGAATCTTGATGGGAAGTACACTGTGGATTTTATCAATATCAGTTGAAGACTTCGCTGATAAAGAAAGTGGTTGTTGATCCAATAGGAACAAATAATCAATGTTTCCAGAATCAGTTCTAGTACAATTAGAGACAGAGACAATGGATGATATCAAAGTGTCATTTAATTCTCTTGGCTGGCTATTTTGATGACTATTATCAAATTCTAGAATTATTTCCTCCTTTTGGGAGAAAGACATTTTAGTATACTTTTCCAAAAAGTATCAGCTTAATAAATCCACAGAGGCAGAGGAAACAAAGAGAATAGGGTATATGTCTCTCACAGGGCCTAAACAAAAGGAATATGTTCAGAGACAGGACGTTTCTGAGATTTATTAGTAGCCCCACTATTTGAGCTGTTTTACTTCTCCAAGGCAGGGACTCCTTTAGAGACCTGAGGCTGAGATCCAAGAGTGTGGCTCCAGTATCAATTAGGGCAGAGAGAGCTTCATCTCCAATCTGGATAAATGCTTCTTCAAGCTAAGAGGCAGGATTTGGAAGAGCCCCTGTAGCTCCTCAGAGCCCAATCATTGAGGATTTGGAGAACATAGGAAAGGCAGGTGAGAGGGCTGAAGATACTTGAAGCAGTTAAATCTGTAACAATGTATTACCCAATGTTCTGGCTGTTTGCAATAATAGCAGTAACTAGGAGGGTTTTTTTAAAAATTTCATTAAGATGACTTCATTTGCTACAGTTGAAAATTAAGAATGTAAAAGATCTATCTTTCAAGTTACTCATTTAGTGTGCAAGAAAATTG
>NW_025798607.1:0-32087 GCF_021613505.1 Equus quagga | reverse complement strand
CTCCAATATCCTAGCGATTGAGGAACACATTTTACTGATCAGCTAATTCCAGAAGTTTTATCTTTCACTATTTTGAATATATCATTTCACTGTCTTCTCACGGTAGACTTTCTGCTGAGGAATCCACTGATGGCCTTCTCTATAATTCATTTTATTCTCACAGCCACTCAATATTTTTTCTTTGTCGTTGATAGTGTTATTATCATGAGTCTTTGAAAAAGTCCTCTTTTGTTAAGAAACATTGGCATTCTATTAGCTTCACGGATTTGTATTTCTAGTTCCTATCCCAGGCTTGGGAAGTTCTCAGCTATTATGTCTTCAAATAAATTCTCAATTCCCTCCTCTCTCTCTTATCCTTCTGGCATATCCATTATCTTTGCGTTATGCTTTCTTATGAAGTTGGATAATTCTCATAGAATTTCTACATTTAAAAAACTGTTAGTTCTCTTACCTCTTCTACCTGCATAATTTCTAAGTTTCTATCTTCAAACACACTAATTCTCTCTTCCATGTGGTGTGTCTGTTTCCAAGGCTTTCTAACGCATTATCCATCTCATTTATCAAGTCATTCACCTCCAAAATTTCTATTTGGTTCTTTTTCAGAGTTTTAACGTTTTTAATATAGTATTCATTCTCTTAATTAATTTTATATCTGAGCTCATCGAACTGCCTTTCTGAGTTTATTTTATTTTCGTTAATTTTTGTTTTTTCTGGTTTCAATAGTTTACAACATTGTCAAATTTCAGTTGTACATTAATATTTGTCAAACATCACATAAATGTGCCCCTGCACACTTTGTGCCCATTTGCCCCCACTTCACCCTAGTAATCACTAAATTATTCCCTGTCGTAAGTTTGCTTCTATTCCATATATGAGTGAAATCATATGGTGTTTGTCTTTCTCTGTCTGGTTTATTTTGCTTAACATGATGCCCTCACATCCATCCATGTGGCTGAAAATGGGATGATTATGTCTTTTTTAATGACTGAGTAGTATTCCATTGTATACATACCACATCTTCTTTATCCAATCATCAGTCACGGGCCAGGTGGGTTGTTTCCATGTCTTGGCTGTTGTGAATAATGCAGCAATGAACATAGTGGTGCATAAATCCCTTTGTATTGTGGATTTCAAGTTCTTTGAATAAATACCCAGTAGTGGGATAGCTGGGTGATATGGTGATTCTATTTTTAGTTTTTTTTAGAAATCTCCATACTGTTTTCCAAAGTGGCTGCACCAGTTTGCATTCCCATCAGCAGTGGATAAGGGTTCCTTTTTCTCCACAACCTCTCCAACATTTGTTGTTTTTTGTCAGGTGATTACAGCCATTCTAACAGGCATAAGATGATATCTAAGTGTAGTTTTGATTTACATCTCCATGATGATTAGTGATGTTGAGCATCTTTTCATGTGTTTATTGGCCATCTGTATATCTTCTTTGGAGAAATCTCTGTTCAGATCTTTTGCCCATTTTCTAATTGGATTGTTGGTTTTTTTGTTGTTGAGCTGTATGAGTTCTTTGTATATTTTGTATATTAACCCTTTATCTGATATGTAGTTTGCAAATATCTTCTCCCAATTTTTAGGTTGTCTTTTCGTTTTGTTGATGGTTTCCTTTGCTGTACAGAAACTTTTTAATTTGATGTAGTCCCATTTGGTCATTTTTTATTTTGTTTCCCTTGCCCATTCAGACATGTGACTTGAAAATATGCTGCTAAGACCAATGTCATAGAGCATACTGCCTATATTTTCTTCTAGAAGTCTCATCGTTTCGGTCTTACATTCAAGTTTTTAATCCATTTTGAGTTGATTTTTGTGCATGGTGTAAGGGAATGCTCTACTTTCATTCTTTTGCATGTGGCTGTCCAGTTTTCCCAACACCATTTATTGAAGAGACTCTCCTTTCTCCATTGTATGCTCTTGGCTCCCTTGTCGATAATTAGCTGTCCATAAACGTGTGGGTTTACTTCTGGGCTCTCAATTTTGTTCTATTGATCTGTGTGTCTGTTTTAATGCCAGTACCATGCTGTTTTGGTTACTATGGCTTTGTAGTATAATTTGAAATTGGGGAGTGTGATACCTCCAGCTTTGTTCTTTTTCCTCAGGAATCCATTGGCTATTTGGGGTCTTTTGTTGTTCCATATAAATTTTAGGATTCTTTAGTCTATTTCTGTAAAAAGTGTTGTTGGAACTTGGATAGGGATTGCGTTGAATCTATAGATTGCTTTAGGAAGTATGGACATTTTAACGATGTTAATTCTTCCAATCCAAGAGCACAGAATATCTTTCCATTTCTATGTGTCTTCCTCAATTTCTTTCAACAATGTTTTATAGTTTTCAGTGTACAAATCTTTCACCTCTTTCATTAAGTTTATTCCTAGGTATTTTATTGTTTTTGTTGCAATTGTAAATGGGATTGTATTCTTAATTTCTCTTTCTGCTACTTCGTTGTTAGTGTATAGAAATGCAACCGATTTTTGTACATTGATTTTGTATCCCGCAACTTGACTGCATTCCTTTATTATTTCTAAAATTTTTTTAGTGGGCTCTTTAGGGTTTTCTAGATATAAAATTATTTTGTCTGCAAACAGTGACAGTTTCACTTCTTTTCCAATGGGGATCCCTTTTATTTCTTTTTCTTGCCTGATTGCTCTGGCTAGAACTTCCAATAATATGTTAAATAAGTGTGGTGACAGTGGGCATCCTTGTCTGGTTCCTGTTCTTAGAGGGATAGCTTTCAGTTTTTCTCCATTGAGAATGATATTTGCTGTGGGTTTGTCATATATGTCCTTTATTATGTTGAGGTATTTTCCTTCTATACCCATTTTATTTAGAATTTTTATCATAAATCGTTGCTGTATCTTGTCAAATGCTTTCTCTGCATCTATTGAGATCATCATGTGATTTTTATTCTTCATTTTGTTAATGTGGTGTATCATTTTGATAGATTTGCGGATGTTGAACCATCCCTGCATCTCTGGAATGAAACCCACTTGATCATGATGTATGATCTTTTTAATGTATTGTTGTATTCAATTTGCTAGAATTTTGTTGAGTATTTTTGCAGCAATGTTCATCAGTGATATTTGCCTGTAATTTTCTTTTTTTGTGTCGTCCTTGTCTGGTTTTGGTATCAGGATAATGTTCCCTTTGTAGAAGGAGTTAGGAAGCCTCCCCTCCTCTTCAATTTTTTGGAAGAGTTTGAGAAGGATGGGTATTAAGTCTTCTTTGAATGTTTGGTAGAATTCACCAGGGAAGCCATCTGGTACTGGACTTTTATTTTTTGGGAGGTTTTTAATTGCTGTTTCGATCTCCTTACTGGTGATCACTCTATTCAAATTTTCTATATCTTCGTGGTCCAGTTTTCGAAGGTTGTATGTTTCTAAGAATTTATCCATTTCTTCTAGATTATCCAATTTGTTGGTGTATAGCTTTTCATAGTATTCTCTTGTTATCTTTTATATTTCTGAGGTATCCGTTGTAATCTCTCCTCTTTCATTTATGATTTTATTTATTTGAGCCTTCTCTGTTTTTTTCTTGGTGAGTCTAGCTAAGGGTTTGTCAATTTTGTTTATCTTTTCGAAGAACCATCTCTTGGTTTCATTGATTTTTTCTATTTTTTTTTTTTTTTAGTCTCTATTTCCCTTACTTCTGCTCTGATTTTTATTATTTCCTTCCTTCAGCTGATTTTGGGCTTTGTTTGGTGTTCTTTTTCCAGTACCATTAGGTGCACTTTGAGATTGTCTATTTGGGAGTTTTCTTCTTTGTTGAGCTAGCTCTGAATTGCTCTAAACTTCCCTCGTAGAACTGCTTTTGCTGTATCCCACAGATTTTGGCATGTCGTCTTTTCATTTTCATTTGTCTCCAGGAACTTTTTTATTTCTTCTTTGATTTCTTCAGTGACCCAATCATTGTTCAGTAGCATTTTGTTCAATCTCCACATTTTTGTGGCTTTTCTGGTTTTATTTCTGTAGTTGATTTCCAGTTTCATACCTTTGTGGTCAGAAATGATGGATGGTATTATTTGATCTTCTTAAATTTATTGAGCCTTGTTTTGTGGCCTAATATGTGATCAATCCTGGAGAATGTTCCATGGGCATTTGAAAAGAATGTGTATTCTGTGGTTTTTGGATGGAATGTTCTGTATATACCTACTAAATCCATCTGGTCTCATGTGTCCTTTAAGGCGAGTGTTTCCTTACTGATCTTCCGTTTGGATGATCTATCCATTGGTGTAAGTGGAGTGTTAAAGTCTCCTACTATTATTGTCTTACTGTCTATTTCTCCTCTTATGTCTGTTAATAATTGCTTTATATATTTAGGTGCTCCTGTGTTGGGTGCATAGATATTTACAAGTGTTATATTTTCTTGTTGGATTGTTTCCTTTATCATTATGTAGTGCGCGTCTTTGTCTCTTATTACAGTTTTTGATTTAAAGTCTATTTTGTCTGATATAAGTATTGCTACCCCTGCTTTCTTTTCTTTGCCATTTACATGGAATATATTTTTCCATCCTTTCACTTTCAGTTTGTGAGTGTCTGTAGGTCTGAAGTGTGTCTCTTGTATGCAGCATATACATGGATCTTGTTTTTTATCCAGTTGGCCACCATATGGCATTTGATTGGAGCATTTAGTCCATTTATATTTAAGGTAGCTATTGATAAATATGTATTTATTGCCATTTTGTCACTTTTTCTTTTTTTGGGGTGTTTTAGTCGTTCTTCTCAGTTCCTTTCTTTTTCTCTTGCTCTCTTCACTTGTGGTTTGATGGCTATCTTTAGTAATATGCTTGATTTATTTTGTCTTACTTTTTTTCCTCCTTGCTATCGGTTTCTGGTTTCTGGTTACCATGAGGATCCTTTTTAATATAGTATGCATATAACAGTCTATATTGAGTCGATAGACTCTTTAGCTTGACTTCTTTCTGAAAGCTCTACTTTTTCACTCCCCTCCTCCCACATTATATGTTTTCACATCATATATAGTCTTTTGTTTAGTGTGTGTCTATCCATTACCCTCTAATCATTGAAAGAGGTAATTTTAGTACATTTGTCCTTTAACCTTCATGTTATCTTCATAGGCAGTTGATCTGCTGCCTTTACTATACTTTTACCTTACAAGTGATTTTATTGCCTGCTTTTTCTTGTTGTTGTTTTGGGTATTTTTGATATTTTTTCTGTTATCTCTATTTGTGGTCATTGCTTTCCCACTTAAAGTCCCTTCAGCATTTCTAGTAGAGCTGGTTTCTTCGTGATAAACTCCTTTAATTTATGCTTGTCTGGCAAGCTCTTTATCTCTCCTTCCATTCTGAATGACAGCCTTGATGGATAGAGTATTCTTAGTTGTAGGTTTTTTCCTGTTAGCACTTCAAATATGTTGTGCCATTCTCTTCTCGCCTGTAGGGTCTCCACTGAGAAGTCCGCTGACATCCTGAGGGGCTTCCCTTTATATGTCACTTGTGGCCTTTCTCTTGCTGCTTTTAGGATTCTCTCTTTGTCTTTAATTTTAGACATTTTTATTATAATATGTCTTGGTGTGGGCCTCTTTGGGCTTCTCTTGTTTGGAGCTCTCTGTGCTTCCTGAACTTGGATGTCTGTTTCCTTCCTCAGGTGAGGAAAATTTTCCTCTATTATTTCAACAAGTAAATTTTATGCCCCTTTGTGTGTCTCTTCTCCTTCTGGGACCCCTATAATCCGAATGTTAACACGCTTGATATTGTCCCAGAGTTCCCTAACACTTTTCTCATTCTGTCTAATTCTTTTTTCTCTTTTCTGTTCTGCTTGGGTGACTTCCTCTAATCTTTCATCTAGCTCGCTGATCCGTTCTTCTGCATCCTCTACTCTGCTATTGAGTCCCTCTAGTGAATTTCTCATTGCGAGTATTGTATTCTTCATTTCTGATTGGTTCTTTTTTATATCTTCGAGTTCTTTGCTGATGTGTTCACTGTGTTCATCCATTCTTCTCTGCATATCTGTGAGCATCCTCATTATATTTTGTTTCAATTCTTTGTCAAGGAGGTCACTAGTTTCTGTTTCACTTAGTTTGTTTTCTGGTGTTTTGTAGTGTTCCCTTGCTTGGAAAGTATTCCTTTGCCTCCTCATTATGCCTCTTTCTCTGTGCTATTTTCTTTGTACTAGGTGATTTGGGTATATCTCCTGATCTTGGAGAATTGGCCTTATGTATGAGATGCCTTATGAGGCCCAGCAGTGTGCTTCCCTCTTGTCACCAGACCATAAGAACCAGGAGTGACCCCTTTGTGGGCTACTTGTGTTCTTCTGCTATGGCAGGGTTGCTCCCACTGCAAGTACCCAGGGAGTCTGATCTTTCCTTCCCTGGCCAGCTATTTGTAAATCCAGTTTGGAAGGGCCTCAGCACTGTTGGCTACAAAGTCTATTAGCACACTCTTATTGCAATTCTCCTCTTAATTGGGTTTGTACCCAGTGTAGCTTGTTGCTAGGCTCATGGGCGTACAGTTGTGATAGTCCTGAGGCCAACAAAGCTGTTGTCAGTTCTCTTAGGAGTGCAGCTGAGTGGGGCTAGCCCTTGGCATGGAGGCACTCAGTTGTTTCAGGCTTTGGAAGGTGGGGCTGATCCTTTTTATGGCTATTTGTGAAGCACAAGTCTTCTGCTGTTGATAAGCCTCACCCCCTGCTGCACCACATACACTGTCAACACAGTCCTGGTCTGTGCACACTTCTCAACCCCCTGGAGCATACAAGCCCTGCCCCACAGAGGCAGACACCCTTGCCAGCCTGTACAGCATCAAGGCACTCAGGCAATACAGGCTGAAAAGTAGCCTGAGGGCTTGCTGTTAGGTGGGGCCAGTCCCTAGGGCGGGTTGCCTGCCCTGGCTGAACTGGATTAAATCTGTGCTCTAGTGGGTGTGGCAGACCCCTGGGCTAACAGCCCAAGGGATGCACCTCAATGGCCCCCACTGGTGTCCATATCAGCACGCTTGGCCCAGCTCAGAACAATGGCCCCCACCAATGCTCATTCTCCGGAGAGGATCCTCCTCTCACCAAGATGCCCCCAGAGCCCACCAGGTGAGTTTCACCAAAGGACAGTCAGCCTTCTCTCTGGTGATTTTAGGTTGCTGCAATGAGTGAGTTTGTGCATGAGCACTTTAATACCCGGATCTTTTTGGCTTTTGGCCAGTAGCTTTTCTGGGGTATCCTCTCTTCAGTTGATAGCCAGCAAAGCCAGACAGTAAGACCCCCCTCTCAGTTGGGCTGAGTCCAAAGAATGGTTATAGCCTTATTGCCCCCGTTCCGGACCTCACTCCCCTAGGGAAGGCGGCGGACCTTAGGGTGGCTCCCGCCTGCCCAGCTGAGAAGCTCCGCTGCTCCCAAAGGTGGCTTTTTTCCTCTCTGGCCAGAGTTACTGCCTCTTCTGCTTTTGTCAGGACTGTCCCTTGTCTTGGAGTTTTGGTTTATCCAATTTTCAGTTTTCAATCCAGGGTGATTCTTGCCAAAATTGTTGTAACCTGGTTGTGTTCATGGGAGGAAGCGAGTTCAATGTCTGCTCACACTGCCATCTTGACGAGAACTCCAGCAGAATCTTTAAAAACATATTACTTAGAGAAAGACATAAGGTGATAAAAAAACCTACTGCACATTTTCATTGAGGTGAAAGAGTAAAATTGGCCTAACTCAAGAATAAAAACAGAAATCAGGCCAGTGGTTGTATCTTGGTTGAGGTGTTTCACTGGACAAAAGTATGAAGATCTTTCTGCTCTGGTGCAATCATTCGTCTCTTGCTGGTGGGTGTAAGTTACGAGGGCATATATTACCAAAACTGGTTCAAAGTACCCTTCAGATCTTAGAGCATCTAATGTTTGTAAACTAAACCTCAATTTTGTAAAAAATCAACAATTAACCTTCAAATTGCTTGACTAGTTCATTCTTTGCACAAATATTTATTGAGCACTGTCGTACAGAAATATTTTAATAAACATTTATTATTCTTAGAGTTTCCATAATCCACAATTTGTTTTGTTTATGACAACTTAGCAAATGATCACAAAGTATGGAGGTATGGCTCTCCCTCAAAGTAAAATAGAAAAGACATATGGATATAATGCATATATAACCTCTCTGGGAAATCTCATACAATCACTTTTACAATCTTGAACTTTGGGGCAAGTGAATGTCAATCTTAGTTATGAGTTAAGCAGCACACGGGCACATGTGCCTTCTCAGGGTGCCCTTGACCTCACTGTTCCTCAGACTGCAGATGAGGGGGCCTCAGCACAGGGGTCAAGATGGTAGAGGAAGTCAACGGAAACTTATCATGGTTAGCTGACCTGTAGGATTTGGGTCTCATGTAGGTGACATAGGCAGCTCCAAAAAAGAGTCCCACCACAGCCAACTGTGAGGAGCAGGTGGCAAAAGCCTCCTTGCAGACTTCTATAGAACGCAGGTAGAGAAGAGCTGCGAGGATGAGACTCTAGGAGGTCAGGATGAGAGGTAAGGGCACCAGGAACATTAAGACACAGCAGATGTACATGGCCGTACTCAAAGGCAGACGTGTCAGCACAAGCTAAGCGCATCAGGATGGAGCCTCACAGACGAAATGATGGATTTCATGTGTGCTGTAAAATGGGAAGGTCAGGGTTGCAGCAGCATGCATGAGCCCATCAGCTGCCCCCTGGAACCAAGATGCCAAGTCATTCCCAGGTATAACTGCTGGCTCATGACGACAAGGTATCTCAGTGGATGGTGAACAGCCACATAGCGGTCATAGGACATGGCTGCTCAGAGGAAGAACTCAGCCCTCCCAGAGTGAGGAAGAAGAAGATCTGCGGCCCACAGCCAGCAGGGGAGATGGACTTCTTGCTGGTAAAGTAGTCAGCAGCCATTTGGGGCACAATGGTGGAAACCAGCATCGTGTCCATGAGGGAAAGTTGGCTCAGCAGAAAGTACATGCCTGTGTGGAGGCGGCGGGGGTCCCAGTGAATCAGGAGAATCAGGACAGCACTGCCCAGCAGGGAGGTTAACTCATGGTTAGAACCGTCACAAGGAGAAATAGGCTGGCTTATGTGTGGTTAAAGAGTCCGGGAGAAGGATACCTGAGGTGGTGTTCCATTTTCCATGATACCACATAAGCGTAACACTGCAAATAGATAGATGAGAGAATTTTCATCATTTTCAATGCTCTATTTGAACTATGCATTTCTTGATAAGCACATATGTGAAAATGATGAAATCTATTTCAAATCCTACAGCTGACTTTTTCGAATGTTTTAACTTGGGCCTATAATTAATTTCAACTTTTCTCTCATTTTCAAACTTTTCAAAATGAGTATCTCCCAGCTTTGTTATTGATTAATTGGCATAAGGAACAAAAGTTCTTGATAAATTACAAGAACATGGTGTTTCCTTGTGCTACCTGACACCAACATAAGTGAACAGAAGGAAATCACTCACACAGTTTGTCATTTATATTTGTACTTGCTTTACATAATGTACAGTCAACATTCTTAGAGGTTGAATTAAATCCATGTGTGTAATTATATAAAAGCCATGTTCTTAATAATGAGGGCTACACCTATGTAACATGTCAAAATTTATTGAAGTCTGCAAAAATCAGGTAATTTTTCTTGATGTTGATTAATCCAGGAAGACATTTTCAGATTTCCAAACAAAACAATTTGTATTTTCAGGTCTAGAAACAGGAAGAACTGAGTCTACAGATGGAAACATAAATTAATTTGGAATTGTTAGTGCATTTAGTTTAACTTTACTGAGTATACAGTGAAAACAGTAATGACCTTCTTAGAATATTTCCCCCAATGCAATACTATAATACTAAAGGGGACTTTCATTAACTGTAAATAAGTACTTTCTGTAATGACCCTGTTTTCCCTCAAAGTCGCAGAAACACAATCTTTCTGTGTACAAAAGAGAAAATAAAATTCCTTAGTTCTTCACCCAAGCACAGAGACAAAATAATTTCTTCCTCAGTTCCAGGGGAATCTAAATATTTAAAAGTATTTTCATCTCTGATCTCCTGTAGTTTAAAGTGTTCTAGTTTGTTGAATAAATACAGTCATGGATGTAGAGATGGAGATGCTAATTCAGTCTCAAGGATATGGTGTGATTCAGTCTGGTGACTTGACAGAAGGCGTTCACCTCTTCCACAGTCTTTTCCTTTGCCCCCACTTTACATAGCCGTCTCATACGTGAATCCCAATAAACCTGGAGGAATGCAATGCAAAAGGCTCTCTCGATCCCTAACTCCACTGCTCTTGCTTGAACACCACCATTGCACTGGCAGAATTCCACTTGAGGGTTTTAGTTGGTTGTTTCAAAGTTAGGTATCATGGAAACACAGTTTTTCCTCATCAGATGTTTTCTGCATTTGCCAAGACCTTGTGATCTACATGCTCACATATTTCTAACATGCAGCCTGTACCCCCAATAACTGTATGATATGCATAATTATAACCCCTTTAGTTCCATTTTCCTGAAGGACCTCAAAACTCTTCCAACTCATTTCTATGACTTGAAAACTTATTATTTCCCATCTCCTGTATTGTTGAAGATTGATAAAACTTTAAACCTGTTTAGAAGTCAATAGGTAACTCAGTAAATGTAGCGTGTTGGGCAAGTTGCTTAAGTTAAATTTTTGCTATCATTTTGCCTATTTTTAAGTGTACTGTCAGTACAACAGCATTAAGAATATTCACATATTTGTGCAACCATCACCGATATTAATCCCCAGGACTTTTCTCATCTTCTTAAACTGAAACTCTGTACCCATTAAATAATAACTCTCCATCCCCCTTTCTCCCCAGTGCCTGATAACCCTTGCTCTACTTTCTGTTTCTATAAATTCGACTACTCTAGGAACCTCAGATAAGTGAAATAGTACAGCATTTGTTTGTTTGTTTTTGGTTTTTTGACTGGTTTATTTCACTTAGCATAATGTTCTCAATGTTCATCCATGCCATAACATGTCAGATATGTCAGATTTTCTTTCCACTTTAAGACTGAATAATATCCGTTTGCATACATACACCACATTTGACTTATTAATTCATTCCATCTATGGTCATTTGTGATACTTAGATTCCAGTTGTATACTTAAGCGTCAATTTAATGGGATTTTTGAAAGCAGATGTTATTTTTTTAATTTTAGTAAGGTAAATATATATAGCACAAAAATACAGCAATTTGAGCTAAGTTTTTGCTTACCTCATGCAGGAGAGGTTTACATGTTTTTTGAGAGTAATTATAAGAATTTACATGAATTTCCATTTTATAAAATACATTTTCTATTATTTTGAAAATTTCCACTTCTGGTGAAGCATTTCATCAAGTATTAAATTGCTAGCTCTCAACTTTTCAATAGAGATAAGTGATATATCTATGCATTTTTTAGGTGTAATACACTGTATTAAAATCATCAGTCATCATCAATCTAATTGACTAGTCAGCATGCTAATAGTGTTTACATTATCTAATGGAAATTTCATCTGAATGTGTCAATTAATTCCATGAATAGTAAATAATTCTATTTTCTTAAGACATGATAATGTTTAATTATTTGTTTAGTTATGATTCCTATCCATCTTTTCACATTACACAGGTTAGACTATTTGCCCCTGATTAAAATGTGTGTAGACCCACACTAGGAGGATCTAAGGGACCATTTCTAACAACATTGACCATAGACACAGTATGGAAGAAACCGAAGTTGAAGAATTAACTCATTTTACAAACACATATCTACAATGACATTAAATGGAAGAACGAAAGCTTAATTCAGACTTACACAGAAATATGAAAATTTAATACTCTAAAAAAGAAATGTTTTTGTTTATTTTCTTCACTATGCATTCAGAATGATAAACATTTGGTCTTTTCTTGTTTCAACAGTCTTTCGCTTAGAATGGTAGTAAAATTGTGATAGCTTGATTTTAAATCACAAAATCATCTCTTTTTCAATACTACTAAAAGACACAAATGTATCCTTTCCTTTTTTGCATACATTAATCATGGAATATTTACAAAACTGCCTGTAATTTTCCTTCTATATTTTTCTGATCGCTGTTTCCCTCAGTTAACATTTAAAACTATAAATCTTTTTCCCAAGGATACTGGGATGATTAATCAATCTGCTCTGTAAAAAAATAAAAAAAGTAACAGCCAAATTGATTATTTGACTGAATTGACAAATTATTACAAGAATTTTAACATGATTACTCTGTCAACTAGCATATGTTTTAGTTCTTCAGATTGTAGGATAGGTAATGTGTGGCTTTTATTTGTAAAACTATATAGAAAGATAGTGTTACTGTGGATATTCTAGAGTTTAAAATTCATAAGCAAATTTGTAAATATTAAGAGTCTAGCATGACTCACATACGATATCAATGATGACCCCTAACAGGCTGGATCGGTACGCCTCTGGGAAGCATCAGGATAAGGCCTCTCTCTGGGTCAATGAAGGCTCTTCTAGCCTGGCAGCACCAAACTCACTCATGTCAGTGTCTGGAGAGATTAGCAATGGGTGTGGCCTATTGCCATCATTTGCTAAAAATACTATCTTATTAATATGCCAGAGCTGCCTAAGTCTGACACTTTGGATTCCAAATATGTTTAACTTTCAGGAGATTTAGATTCCTAGAACTTCAGTATACTTCCCAACATCCTTTAATAAAGCTGTAATTCATTGAAATGAAAAAATACCTTACAAAGAAAACAAAAATTTAAATAAATGTCCTTTGAGAGGTTTGGTGATTTAAAAATACACTAGGGAGTGAATTGATGATTTCAGCATTAGTTGTTTGCACTTTGATAAGTAGGGAAGATTAAAGAGTGTGTTATTGAGTGACAAGATATATCAAAGGCAGGAATTAAATTGATGAAGCCCGTGGTGGAATTCAGTTAATTTTCTTTTCCTTTTTCAACTAATTTGACAGAATCACTGTGTGTTACACATTTCAATTTGTTTATAACAAGGTCATATAATTTTATTTTATATGCTTGCATCTATGTAATAAAATCCATGATAATAACAACAACAGTCACAAGAGATGGCATTTATTGTGCCAAGTGCTTTGCAGTGTGATTTTGTCTGGGCTTATTTTCCTAATTATTTCATTGTGGATTATATGTTATGTTCCCGGTCAAATCTTGGTTCTTGGCTCCTTTTTCACCACTCTTGTGTCCTTGGCTTGTCTAAGAGTAAGTGTAATTATCACTTTCCACAACTGTAAAACTAAAAATCTACCTCTCTCATGGAATAGTTGATGGGAAAACCTGACTCTGTTCAAAAGTGAGATATTGTAATTACTTGATCCAGATGAGCTGTAGTAACTGTCATTTTGTTTGTTGAGAAGAGGAACACATCATAGATTTTAATTTCACCTCTGTCTGTGGATGTTGAATCTTATCAGAATGGAAAATCTCACTCAGCTGTGGAATGTCATTGACCACCTCAGTGAAATCTACATTGAAAGTCAAGCTGCTTCATGTCCTATGCAAATCCAGGACCCTAGCTAAGCACAATTAGTACGTCATGGACAGACAGTACAGCAGGTTTCAGGTAAGACCTTCAGCAAGTGTAGTAATGAGTGTCAATAAATTTTCACCTTCATGTTCTGAATATTGCTGTGCCTAAGGTGACAGATCTGTCAAAATAATGCTCTACTAACACAGTGTTGCCACTGTCAAATGGAGGAAATAGATTTTGCACAATGTGGTTCAAAAGCCCTGTGGGTTTACAGGAGACATGAAACTAGAAATCACCTGCAAGAAAGTACTGGGAAAGTCGCAAAAATGTGGTCACTAAACAAAATGCTACAGAAAAAAAAACATTGGATCAATGAATAAATCAAAGGAGGAATCAAAAATACCTGGAGACAAATGAAAATGAAAATACAACATACCAACTCTTATGGGATACAGCAAAAGTGGTTCTAAGAGGGAAATTTCTAGCAATACAGGTCCACCTCACAAAACAAGAAAAACCTCAGAGGAGTAATTGCAACCTACACCTAACAGAACTAACAAAAGAAGAACAAACAAAGCCCAAAGTCAGCAAAAGGAGAGAAATAATAAAAAATAGAGTAGAAATAAATGAAATAGAAACTTAAAAGAAAAGAACCAAACAGTAGAAAGTGTCAATGAGACTAAGTGCTGGTTCTTTGAGAAAATAAGTAAAATCCTCAAACCCTTAGCCAAACTCACTAAGGAAAGCAAAAAAAGAGAGAAAACCCTCAAATAAATAACTAGAAAGGAAAGAGGAGAAATTACAATGGATACCACAGAAATACAAAGGATTATAAGAGAATACTCTGAAAAACTGTATTCCCACATATTGGGTAACCTGGAAGAAATTGATAAATTCATAGACTCATACACTCTCTTAAAACTGAATCAAGAAGAATTAGAGAAAATGAATAGATCAATCGCAAAAAAAGAGATGTAAACAGCAATCAAAAATCTCCAAATAAATCAAAACCCAAGACCAGATGACATCTCTGGAGAATTCTATCAAACATCCAAAGAAAATTTAATATCTATCTTTCTCAAATGATTCCAAAAAATTAAAGACAGAATACTTCCTACATCATTCTATGAAGACAACATTACCTTGATAACAAAACAAGACAAGGATAGGAAGAAGGAGGAAAATTACAAGACAATATCACTGATGACCACAGATGCAAAAATCCTCAACAAAATATTTGCAAACCAAGTACAGCAATACATTAAAAGGATAATACACCATGATCAAGTGGGACTTAAGCCAGGGACACAAGGCTGGTTCAACATCTGTAAATCAAACAATGTGATACACCACATTAACAAAATGAGGAATAAAAATGACATGATCAAGGATGCAGAGAAATCATTTGACAAGCTTCAACATCCACTTATGAGACAAACTATCAATAAAATGGGTATAGAAGGAAAGTGCTTCAACATATTAATGGCCACTTATGACACAACCACAGCCAACATCATACTTAGTGGTGAAAACCTGAAAGTCATTCCTCTGAGAACAGGAACAAGACAAGGATGTCCACTCTCAGCACTGCTATTCAACATAGTACTGGAGGTTTTGGCCAGAGCAATTAGGCAAGAAAAAGAAATAAAAGAATCCAAATTGGAATGGAAGAAGCAAAACTCTTACACTTTGCAGATGACATGATTTCATATATACAAAACCATAAAGAATCCACCCCCAAAACTATCAGAAATAATCAACAACTACAGCAAAATTTCAGGGTACAAAATCGACTTGCAAAAGTCAATTGCATTTATATACACTAATAAAGAACTAGCAGAAAGAGGAGTCAAGAATATGATCCGATTTACAATCACAACAAAGAGAACGAAATATCTAAAAATAAATTTAAACAAGGAGATGAAAGACGTTACACTGAAAATTGTAAGACTTTATTTAAATAAATTGAAGATGACATAAATAGTAGAAAGATATTCCCTGATCAAGGATTGAATGAATAAACATATTTAAATTGCCCATGTTACCTAAAGCAATCTACAGATTAAATGCAATCCCAATCTGATTCCCAATGACATGCTTCATGGAAATACAACAAATAATCTCAAAATTTTTATGGAACAACAAAAGACCTCCAAAAGCCCTAGAAATCCTGAGGCAGGGGGAAGGGGGGGGGACACGATGGCGGCATCACAATCCTGGACTTTAAATTACACTACAAAACTATAGTAATCAAAACAACACGGTACTGGCACAAATACAGACACACAGATCAGTGGAACAGCATTGAACGCCCAAAAATAAAACCATACATCTATGGAAAGCTAATCTTTGACAAAGTAGCCAAGAACATACAATGGAGAAAGGAAAGTCTCTTCAATAAATGGTGTTGGTAAAACTGGACAGCCACATGTAAAAGAATGAAAGTGCACCATTATCTTACACGATACACAAAAATTAACTAAAAATTGATTAAATACTTGAATGTAAGACCTGAAGCCATAAAACTACTGGAAGAAAATATAGGCAGTACACTCTTTGACGTCAGTCTTAGCAGCATCTTTTCGAATGCCATGCCTACCTGGGCAGGGAAACAAAAGAAAAAGTAAACAAATGAGACTAGATCAGACTAAAAAGCTTCTGCAAGGCAAAGGAAACATGAACAAAACAAAAAGACAACCCCCTAACTGGGAGAACATATTTGCAATCATATATCATAAATATATAAAGAAATCATACAACTCAACCACCAAAAAACACAAACAACCTGATGAAAAATAGGCAAAGGATATGAACAGATATTTTTCCATAGAACATATACCTATGGCCAACAGGCATATAAAAAGGCACTCAACATCACTAATTATTAGCAAAATGAAAATCAAAACTACAATGAGATATCATCTTACATCTGCCATAATGGAATAACTAAAAAGAAAAAAAAGAAAATTGCTGTAGATGATGCAGAGAAAAGCAAAACCTCCTACTCTGCTGGTAGGAATGCAAACTGGTGCAGCCACTGGAAAATAGCACAGAAATTTCTCAAAAACTTAAAAATAGACGTACGGTACAATCCACCTACCCCACTACTGAGTGTTTATCCAACGAACTTGAAATCAACAATCCAAAGAAATTTATGCACCCTTATGTTCATTGCAGCATTATTCACAACAGCCTTGATGTGGAAGCAACCCAAGTACCCATAAACTGATGAAATGCATAAAGAAGATACAGTATATATAGGCAGTGGAATACTACTGAGCCATAAAAAAGACAAAATTGTCCCATTTGCAACAGCATGGATGGATCTTCAGAGGTTAAGCAAAATTAGCCAGACAGAGACAGACAAATGCCACATGATTTAGTAATATGTGGAAGATAAACAATCGCATGGATAAAGAGAACAGATTAGTGGTTACCAGAGGGGAAGGAGGTGGGGAGGCAGATGAAAGTGTTAAAGGGGCACAAATGTATGGTGAGGGATAGAAACTAGACTGTTCGTGGTGAGCATGATGCAGTCTATACAGAAACTGATAAATAACAGTGTGCGCCTGAAATTGCACAATGTTATAAACCATTATGACCTCAGCCAAATAATTTTTAAAAAGGAATTTAAAAACTGTGAATTAACACAATGTTAAATTTGTGTCTTTTTTTGAAAAAATTCTGACTATTTTCTGTGTAACTTAATGGCTTTTGTCCTTTGGATTTCAGGGACAGAAAAAATTAAGAAAAAAAAAAGAAAGCAAGGAAAGAGTAAAAGAGGTAAGAAGGAAGGAAAGAAGGAAGGCAGGCAGAAAGGAAAGGAGGAAAGAAGAGAAAGAAATATGTTTTGTGTGTGCACTGGCTCACTATTATTACCTTTCTGTGTTATTAAGTACTGTTTTATAAATACTACCATCTATCACACCCAAAATATCACAATATTTATGGTACTTTAAGTCCAAAAAAAACCAACAGATGATAACACATTGAAGATGAATATTGTACCTATAATCTACCTATATCAGCGTTCTTTGTCAAATAAATAAATATTTTTAACCATCTACTTCTTATTCCTGGAATTGAAATTTTCAAGTAAAATAGTATATTTTTTCTCTCTCTCTTCTCAAACATAATATATTTTTTTAAAAAGGTGCATAATAAATACTTTTTAAAATGAGTGATCTGGGCCAGCCAGGTTGCACAGTGGTTAAGTACACGTGCTCTGCTTCTATGGACCAGGGTTCCCACTTCAGATCTTGGATGTGAACCCAGGCACGGCTTATCAAGCCATACTGTGGCAGCATCCCTCATATAAAGTAGAGGAAGATGGGCACAGATGTTAGCTCAGGGCTAACCTTCCTCAAAAAAATTAAAATGAGTGATTGGACAACTGACCACACATAATGAAGGGCGATCTGTCTCACTGGCAATAAAATGTGTGTTCTATAGAGCTGCTCTGCTCTTTCACTCTGATCTCTGGCTAGAGTAAACTTAAAAGCTTGAAAGAAAAGGCACAATCATTCCTTGAGAAAAATGTATGCCAAGTCAGCCTCCACAGGGATATTTTAATGTCTCTGTTTCTCAGAGTGTTGATGATGGATCTAGTGTGTGTGTGGGCCTAGTTGTGTAGAAGAGGGACTATACCGGACCTGGGATGCCAGGGGACCATGCCTTTGGCTTTGAATACGTGATAAAAACAGTGAGGAAAAGATGTCCTGTGACAGCTAGGTGTGGCAGGCAGGTGTAAAAAGCATTGGACTCAACTGTTTCCACTGGGATCCTCAGAACAGTGGAGAAGATGTGCAATAGGAAAGAAAGGTGCAGATAAAGTCACTGACAGTCAACCTCACACTGATGAGTCACAGCACAGTTTCTCTGGAGAGTTGACCTGGGCAAGAGATGGAGCTGAACTGGGGGATGGCCCAAAGGAACCAGCAGATGTACTCACAGAAAGGTAAGGGGAAAATGCCAGCTGAGAGCATGATGGCAGTCAAACTTCCAGTGAGCCAACAGGCAGGCATCACTCCCAAGCAGGACCCGGTGTTCAAGGAAACCTCAGTGCAGGGCTGGCAGATGACAGCAACACAGTCGCGGGGCATGGCAGTGAGGCGGCAGAAAAACTCATGCAGACAAACTCCTGAAAAACACCTGTGAGTTAGCAACCTGGGAAGAGGATGGAGCTGCCTTGAGTCAGGTCATTGTGGATGGATTTGGAGGCAGTAGCAGAGATGAGGGAGAGATACAACACATACATTTCTTCCTAAAGAGGAAATACATGGGAGTGTAGATCTCCTGGTCCCGGCTGGCCAAGGTGATGAAGAGGGAGTTTCCCAGCACAGTGGCCAGGAAAATGAGTAAAAGTGACACCACCTGTGGTATCTGCAGCTGTGAGTATCAAATGATCCCAGAAGGAAGCACCCTCTGATTCTTTGCAGATCAGAATGTAACAGGAACATGGCCTAATTATTCTCAGAATTTATCACTAGGAAGGACTTCTGGAGAGCTGTCCTCTGAAGCCCTGGCACCTTCTAAGGGAACAGTGTAACCTGCCAATATCAAGCAGAGGAACACAGGGCACAGTTTTACACTTACTGCATGCAGAATATGTCTTTTGCATATACGTGAAGAAACCAGAAAACTTAATTTATGCAACAAATGTTTAGTAAGCTTCTTCTCCTTGCCAGATTTTACTCTGGGTAGGAGCTATGGATTAAGTTTTGAACAAAATCAGCCATGTTCTCTGAACTCAGATTAAAAACAGTAAACCTGTAACTAAAATAGTAAGAAGTGTAAAAAGAAAAAGTGCAGTATTTTACCTTTTGTAACAGGAAAAATAAATCTATTTTGAGGTCAAAGCAGGCTTCCTGGAGGAAATATTTAATGTAAGCCCTGAGGGTAAAGCCTGGTGAATTGGATCAGGAAGGATGGTAGCAGGGAAGGACATACAGGCCTAAGGAACAGCAAGTGCAAAGGGCATGGGGCTGTGATGACCTAGTTCAGGAGAAGGGAACAGATGGAAAGTGGTACATGGGTGGGGACAGGTGGTCAAATTATGCATGGCATTAAACCACATGATAATATTTTTCCTCTTTCTTCCTTATTCTTTGTAGACATACTTACATTCATAGCAAAATTATATTACCAAAGCTCTCTAAACTCTGGAACATGTGTAGAATCTTAAAGCATTAGACTTTCTGATTTAATGTTCTGGCAAATCCCGGATTTTAAAATAAATTTTCCTATGGTCAAATAATGTATGTGAATTGACTAGTGAATTGATAAATTCAATGTCTTAAATAAATAACTTTGAACGAATAATAGTGTTTGTCTTTGATTATATGAAACAGCTCCAATAACTAGACATACATGAAAAATAACTATTAGATCAATTATTCTAAAGATGTGTATACCGCTTGTGTACACATGTATACAAATTCTAATTTTTTAATTAAAAAATAGATCCCTAGACATGTGGCATCAGTACTATCTTCATCATCATCCCCATTATGCAAAGTGAGTATCAAAGGGAATTTTCATCATTATTACTGCCCATGGCTTGCCTTAAATACCTCGATGTTCTTCCAACAGCATCACATACTCTAGGTAGTTGTGGCAGAAGGCAACAGGCCACCTCAGGCTCACTCTCTCCCTGCTTGGCCTTTTACTGGTAATGGTGACTGCAGGGAGGGTCAGCCTCCAGCTTGTCTTAGCCTGACTCGGGAGTGCAAGAGGGCAGAGTAAAACATGCAGAATGAGTTTATCAATAAAAGTTTGCTAGAGAGTATTCAGCACATGCTGCCATTCATACTAGTGCTTTTATTTTACAGAATTTATGATATCAACTATCATAATATTTCTTGCAGTAGAAACTCATGGTACCTGATTTAATGGAATGATTGTCAACTATTGTTTTAGAATTCAAGAAAAGTGCTATGTCTCTTATTCAGAGAAGCGGAAGCTTCACCAGGGCAACTTCTGCCCCATCTCACATGATATTGCACCAGCATTAGGTTCTGGGACTTATTTCCCTAAACCATCACCACTGTCCTCCTCAGTAGACACATTCTTGGATAATACAATGTGTAGAAACTTTCTCTTTCTACTTTCCACCTGCCTTGTTTCTTCTCCATGTCTTCCTTCATCAGAGCATGAGAAGTTGGAAAGTGGGGAAGAAAGGAAGAGGTGAAGTTCCCTGGGAAGCAGCCTCAGGGGTTAAAATGTGCCTTCAGATACTACTGGGGATTGCTGTGAGATCCATCCCTGTGGAAGGGGGAATTGAGCTGAAGTGGGCAAAGGAGGAAGATAAACTGAAAATAGGATGCTCCACCCAATCCAGGGAGGAGCTCCAGAGCTGGGGTGGCCCTTCACAGTGGCCCCAAACTGAACCTTGATGGAGGGACATCTTACCCTCCAATGACCAGCTGTTGGATACTAGCTGCTCTGAAGTCGGAGCACAACCTTGCCCCCTCACATAGGGGTTCTCTTCAGTCAGGGGAGATTCCTGGAGAACCGGCATCAGCTGAGAGCTGTCAGCTACCAGCATTTCCAGCAGCTGGCGGAAGAAATGGCTCTGTCCTGGGGACGGAGGTCTGGATAGGGACCACAGCATCCACTGAAGCACAAAAAAGTAAAATGAAAGGCAATCAGAACAGCCCAAAACAGACAGAAATTTTGTGTTAACACTGTAAAAATGTGAAGACACACATTCTATTGGCTACTCTAACTTTTTTTTGTTTCGTTTTTAGAGGTGGGCACCTGAGCTTACAACTGTTGCCAATCTTTTTTTTTTTCTGCTTTTTCTCCCCAAATCCCCCTGGTACACAGTTATATGTTCTAGTTGTGGGTCCTTCTAGTTGTGGCATGGGGTACGCCACCTCAGCGTGGCCTGATGAGCAGTGCCATCTCTGGGCCCTGAATCCAAACCGGGAAACCTTGGGCCCCTGAAGCCGAGTGGGCAAACTTAACCACTCAGCCACGGGTCAGCCCCTGGCTAGTCTAATTTTAAAAGAAAAATAACAACTGAATATTCTGATAGTGTTTGTTTCCATTCTATGAAACCTACTAAAAATATCCAACACTCAGCATCTGTCGCCCTTGAACGAACTCAACAGGTTCCTGAAACAGCCAGCCACCATTTTCAGATGCTTAATTGCCCCACTTTTCTTTTCTTTGATTCCATATGACCAATGCCCCTTTAATCTGCATCAAACCTGTATTCCACCCTGAGACAGTTGAGGAAGATATTGTTGGTAGTCTCCAGGAGCTTGAATAAGGAAGGTTCTTGTATTCACTGTGAATAACTACAAAGCAAAATGATGATTGCAATAGTGGGGGTTGATCCGCAGTGCTGTATAAGCAGTAGAGAAGATGCTAGATCAGCTAGCACTTCAGTTGAGTCAGATGTCGACAGCTCGATTCAGCATCTAGTGAAATAGCAAGCCATTTAGTGTAGCAAAAACGTCATCAAAGATCATAGAGATTAACAAATTAATTCAATGTGAACAAGGTAAATTATTATTTTTTTGAGGGAGATTTGCCCTGAGCTAACATCTGCTGCCAATCTTCCTCTACTTATATGTGGGGCATCTGCCATAGCACGGCTTGATGTGCAGTGCATAGGTCCGCACTCGGGATCTGAACCCAGCGAACCCTGGGACACTAAAGTGGAATGTGTGAACTTAACTGCTGTGTCATCTACCCAGCCCCCAATGTAAATGATTTTTGATTGGGTGCACAAGCTACTAAGAGTTTACAAATAGGCAAATTCAATTTGGAATCTAACTGACTACAAAAAGTAACCTGCTTTTCTAAGTAGGTTTTGTATGGAGTGATACCATATTGAGGATCAGGATTAAGCGAATAAATATATATTTGATATTCTTTTGTGGGGGGATGAAAATTAAGCAGTTGAGTGGCTCCCCCTGAGCATCTCAGGAGGTCTCTTTGGCTCTACTATGTGTGTTCTTGATGCTCTTTGCTCAGATTCTTACTTGTAGATCTTGTGTGGTGATAGATTGTCAGAAAGCTAAGAAAAATGTGCCTGACTTTCAGATTCTTTCATTTATCAGGAACTAGCCTTTTAATATCAACAAAGTAGACATGACTCCTATATTCTCCATATTTTGTGGATCTCGTTTATGCTCCGTGATCCACAGGATGATAGTTACACATCACTTTTAAAATCCTAACTGTTCTGCTATTTCTGTTAGAATCTGTCAAATCTGTCATAGATTCTAACCTATGATCATGTGTGCCAATACTCTCATAAGCAAATTGGATCTATATAGTTGCACATTTCATTTTGTCTAAGGGATAAATAACTCCAAGGAAATCTTTAAAAGTGTTTAGTAGTTTTACAATATTGACAATGAGATTATGAATCTATTCTATCTTAGTATAATCAAACAAGTAGTTACATTATTAACTATGGGAAGCCAGATATCTGTAAAAAGGAAGAAAGAAGTAAATGCATATGATCAGAGAAATTATCCAGAAATAAAATTCAGCTTGGAAATATCAGAGAGAATTTAAAGAATTATCTTTAAAAATACATATTTCCTAGTTTTACAACTGAAAAGTCTGGAACCAAATACAATCAAGTAGCAGTGGGGAAAAAAAAAAAGCAAACATCAGGTGTCCAGGTAATGATCTCAAAATTTATTCAATCTCCCATAAAAAATAAAACAGGGGATGATGTGGTGGTGTAGCAGTTAAGTTCCCATGCTCTGCTTTTGTGGCCCAGGGTTGGCAGATTCGGATCCCAGACATGGACCTACACACCACTCATCAAGCCATGCTGTGGTGGCATCCCACACACAAAGTACAGGAAGATCGCCACAGATGTTAGCTCAGCAACAATCTTCCTCAAACAAAAAGTGGAACCAGCAACAGATGTTAGCTCAGGGTCAATCTTCCTCACCAAAAAAAAAAAAAAAAAAAAAAAGGAGAAGAAGAGAAAACTTGGGCAGGAAAACTGCCAATTTCATCTTATTGTGCAGCTGTCGGTGGAAATTACCCAAATATTACTGGTAAAACACTGGAAAATTTGAGCATCAAAACAAATATTTACATTAATAGATTAAAATATATTAATTATCATGAATTCGTAATGACATTGAAAAAGGTGAGGGAGATAAAACTGCAATTTATTTGAGGTTCATTTGACATATCCTCATTAATCAGAAAGTATATGATTAAAGGAAATGCTTTTAATATAGGGTAAATATAAATCTAAAAGGTCAAAATTTAGCAAATTGAATTACAAAGATACTAAATAGTCACTTTTTATATACTCGTTGAATTTATGATAGAGACATCATTTGTGATTTGGTCACAGAATTTACAGAGATTGAGGAATGAGGATTCCACATTACCTAGAGGTTAGATGAGGAAATGGAACAAAGAAGAACATGTACGCAAATTTTACAAGCTGCCCATGAGTAGGATTGCCAAGTTATAGAGAGGATTCAAAGAAATATGCGAGGGATCATTGCCTGGTTTTGTTCTGTTCTGTTTCCAAATTAAGTTTAAGAGGCTTAAATGTGTTAAAATGTTGTTGGGGCAGTAGAAAGCAGGATAACAGACATAAAAAAAATGATGTAGCAGTATTGGAAGAGGTCATCAAGAGAACATGACCACCCATTGACCCATGAGCTGAATCCAGGCAAACGGAAGCTCCTTAACTCTTTCCCTTGTCCCTGGAATGTACATCCTGCCCATCATCCCACACTAGTAGCTGTTTCAAGGATGCAGCCTTAAGAAAGTAGTGTGTTGCTGAGACAATCTGGACTCATTACATGACTGAACCTTGTCAAGGTCTCTCTATAAACTTTTAAGATTCTGGTAGGTGGGTGCAAAGATGTACTCATCTTGTAGCCACCCAAGATAATCCTGACAGGTATGTTCCCTGCTTCTTAAAACTGCCACCTACCAACCTAGAGTGGTCTGCCTTTCTTTGATATCTCCTTTCCCTTTGTGTAGAGGGGCCAGTTTCCATTTTCACCAAGAGAATTCATGAAGTTGCAAAACAATAGGTAACATGGCCTGTGAGAAGTCAGGAAGGGACTTATCTAAGAATACTCATGGAAAAAAGCGTGGCCCCTTTTATGCAGGCAGAGTGTAATATAAGGTGTAGGCATAGAAATGCATGTAGTTTGAAAGGACAGAAACCAGAAAAATATCTGTACCTCTCTCTAGTTGTTTCTCTACTTTCTTTTCCCTGTGAAAAAGGAGATAAAATAAATTATTGAGAATAACACAGAACATATTAGGAGGAAAAGTATGTGCACAAAGGTGAGAAGCCAAAATTTCTGTTAGAGGGATACTTTAGAAACAACAGGAGCATAAAGGCTGTCGCAGGGCATACTGAGAGCCCTGCTGGAGAAAGATTATACAAGTGAGAGGCTACAGTGCTTCCTATTATGTGATTTTCTCCCGTGTTGCTAATGCAGGCAGAAGTGTCAGTAGGTCTATGATTCAACTACAATCCAGAGAAACATCATGGATTGGACAGACTTCTGATTTCTGTCTACCAAATATATATATATGTGAGATCACACATGAATGAAATTGGGAAGAAAATAAGTCTGAGCGTGTTTCTTGAGTGAATACAGCTGCTGAATGAGACAGAGTGGGGATGGGTGGATTTGGGTAAAATACAAAGTATCTGCCTACTGATCCTGAAACACACACTTGGCGAGTCCCAGAGAGTTTCAGTAACTACCTACATTTTCTGTACCTCTGTTCAATTTGGGGGCGTACAAAGTTTTTCTTCAACTTTACTTCAATATGTGGGAAAGGTACTTTTTTCATTTGTGTAAGAAACTAGTATGAAAATTGAAAGGGATTAATTCAATTGTGCACTGCAGTGTTTGCACTTTATATCACAATACATTGCACTATTTATGAGATCTGACTCACCAGAGGGCGCTAGAGAATGCAGTAATGATGAGGAGATACTCATATAATTTCATTTGTGACACAGACACACGTGCCTGTATGCACACCGCCCTTACACACACATGTGAACCATGTCGAGGTTTGTTGGAGAACGGGGGGAGTCAGTCTAGGCATAGTTTGAGATAAAGTGTTTTTTTCAGATCACACCGTTGGCATTCGTGATTGTAACTGAAATTGCCAGCATTAATAGAACATTGAGGTACCAGTGTTTGATGAAGACTAGGACCTTTGGGGTGACACAAAGCCCCTTAAAATTTCCTTATAAATAACAAATAATCATTATGTATAATTATAAACAATTTAAAAACAAGGAATGCCCTTCGGTTGGCAGTTTGGAGGAACATCTCCCCATTAACCTCGGATCCAATCGAATTGAGATAACAAACCATTCTTGCTTTTGTGTCTTTAAGCCTGTGATGAAAATTTCAAAGATTAGGAAATCGCCCTGCAAAGAGTAGTATATCCTTTAAAACGTTTAAATGCTTTCCCACACACATCCTGGACATCGTGTCTTTTCTATGGTGCATTTTATCTCTCCTGGAATTATTCCACAAGGCTTATTATACGTTTATCTAGAATACCTTTTATACTCATCCTTTCTTCTCCATTCTCCTTGTCCAGGATGCTAATCCTTTCACTATTTCTACTGGATCATTGTTATAATTTACTCAGTCAGAAAGATTAATTCTAGCTATGTGTAAAAAAAATCCAAATAAAGATGAGTAAATGATGAAAACTATTAAATATCTCTATGAGTGGAAGTATCCGTGGTGTGTTAATTTAGAGTCTCAACAACAACCCTGCTGAGTGGGCAATAATGCGATGCTTTTGCTTTTCCACATATATTTTTGGCATCACCTCAAATATCATATTGTATCTTCAGGAACAGAAAGACTGAATATTGTGAACATGTAGATCCTCCCAATTTGATCTATAGACTTAATGAAGTCACAATAAAAATCCCAGCAAGTTACCTGTAGATATTGATAAATATTTCCACAGATTATAGAGAAGCAAAAGACAGAGAGTCATCAACACAACATTGAAGAACAAAGTTGGAGGACCGACACTACCTTAAAGACTTATTGTAAAGCTAGTTATCAAAACTGTGATAGTGGTGAAAAAATTTATAAATAGATTAATGGAACAGAATCGAGACCCCTGAAATAGACCTATATAAATATAGTCATTTGATCTTTGACAAAGTAACAGAGGCAATAAGACCGAGCAAAGATAGGCTTTTCAACAGATAGTATTGGAACAATCAGACCCAAATGCAAAAGGATTCCTCTGGACACAGGTCTTATATCATTAAAAAGTAAATAAAAATGAATCACAGCTTTAAATTTAATATGCAAAATTAATAAAATTCTAGGGGTATGGCCGGAGTGCACAGCAGTCAAGTTTGCATGTTCCACTTCTCAACAGCCTGAGATTTGCCAGTTCGGATCCTGGTGCGGACATGGCACCACTTGGCAAAAGCCATGCTGTGGTAGGTGTCCCACGTATACAGTAGAGAAAGATGGGCATGTGTCTTAGCACAGGGTCAGTCTTCCTCAGCAAAAAGAGGAGGATGTTCAGCAGTTGGCTCAGGGCTAATCTTCCTCAAAAAAAGAAAGAAAGAAAAGAAAATTCTAGAAGCTAACAAAAGACAATAGGACACATTGAACATGGCAATGCCACTTTAGATACAACACCTAAGGAATAATTCTGAAATAAATAATTGATAAACTATGTTTTACTAAAGATAAAACAAAAAAATCTTCTACTCCACAACAGAAACTTTCAAGAGAATCAGAAGACAAGACACAGCCTGGGATAAATTTTTTGCCAAAAGATATATGTGGAGGCCAGCTCCGTGGCCAAGTGGTTAAGTTCGCACACTCCGCTGTGGCGACCCAGGGTTCTGATCCTGGGTGTGGACATGACACCACTCATCAGGCCAAGTTGAGGTGGCATCCCACATCCCACAACAAGAGGGACCTGCAACTAAGACATACTAAGATATACAACTCTGTATGGGGGGTTTTGGGGAGATAAAGCAGAAAAAAACCAAAGATTGGCAACAGTTGTTAGCCCAGGTGCCAATCTTTATAAAAAAAAATAAAAAGATATATGTGATAAAGGACTGTTACCCAAAATGCACAAAGAAACCATAAAACTCAATAATAAGAGAATGAACCCCCTGATTAAAAATGGATAAAAGTCCTGAATAGACATTTCACTGGAGAAGATATACTGATGGCAAATAAGCATATGAAACGCTGCTCTACATCATATATCATTAGGGAATTGCAAATTAACACAACAATGAGATATTGCTACACACCTATTGAAATGGCCCAAATCCAAAACATCGACCGCACCAGATGCTGGTGAAGATGTGGAGCAACAAGAATTCTTATCCATTGCTGGTGGGAATGCAAAATCATACAGCCAGTTTGGAACAGAATTTAGCACTTTCTTGTAAAGTGAAAGATGCTCTTACTGTATGACCCAGAAACCACTTTCCTTGGTATTTAACACAAAAAGTTAAAAAAAATATGTCTCTATAAAATCCTGCACATGGATATTTATAGAAGCTTTATTCATAATTACCAAAACTTAGTAGAAACCAAGATATTATTCAGTAGGTTAATGGATAAATAAACCGTGGTACTTCCAGAAAATGGAATATTACTTAGTGCTGAAAAGAAATGAGCTATCAAGAGAAGACAAGACATGGAGGCACATTCAATATATAATATTAAGAGAAAGAAGACAATCTTAAAAGGCTACCTACTGTATAATTACAACTATATGAAATTCTGGAAAAGGCAAAATCACAGATCTAGTAAAAAGATCAGTGATCTCCAGGGTTTAGAGGTGGGGAGGATTAACAGATGGAAGACAGTATTTTATGGCAGTGAAATGACTTTTTATGATTTTATAAAGGTAGATTTATGTCATTATACATTTGCCAAAAGCCATAGAATGCACAACATCAAGAGTACACACCAATGTAAACTATGGACTTTGAGTGATGATGTGTCAATGTAGTTCATGTTGTGAAAGAAGGACCACTTTGATAGGGGATGTTGATAATGCAGGAGGCTGTGCGTTTATGGAGGCAGGGAGTATACAGCAGTTCTCTTTAGTTTCTGCTCAAGTTTTCTCTGAACCCATATCTCTGCTAAAAACATATTCTATTAAAAATACTTGGAGATGATTGAAAAATAAAATATACCAAAATATATGATATATAGCCATAGCAGTATTTAGAGTGTACTAAATAGCTGTGAATGACTACATTAAAAAAGAATCTTAATTCAAAGCCTAATTTTGCACCTTGAGGAGATCAAATAAACACAAAGACAGCAGAAAAAAACAAAATAATAAAGTTTAGAATGGAGATAGATAAAGTTGAAAATAGAAGACAATAGTGAGAATTAATGAAACAAAATGTTGAGTCTTTGAGAATATCAACAAAATAGAAAAACTTATATAGACAAAGAGAAGAAAGAAATATTTAAAATTAGTAATGAAAATGGAAATATTACTACTGAACTCATACAAATAAGTAGGATTACGATAGATTAATATGGACAACAAAGTTTGCCAACAAATTAGAAACCTAGATGATATGGACAAATATTTGAAAATGCAAAAATTCTGAAAATTTACTCAAGAGGAAATAAAAAATTTCAACAAATCATTAATAAGATGGAATCTGTATTTAAAACACGTGCACCACTAGTGTGGGGGATGTAAGGAGGCTGCCACTCAAGAAAAATCCCGTACCAGATGGCTCAGCTGGTGATTACCACCAAAGAGTTGTCACCACACTCCCTCGGCCCTGCTGGATCTCACTTGCCCCTTCAGGGCTGCAGCAGAACTATGAGCATTTAAGGCAGCCAGCGGTATGTTTGCTCAGACTCACAGCTGTGCAGCGTCTGCTCCTTGGCCACACCAGCCTTTGTGCTTGGAGGGCAGGGCCTCTCCACTAGGACTGACCCAAGTCTCTCCCTGGAGCTGCGCTGGGGCTGTGGACTTTCCCACTGCACCAAAGAGCAATCACGGGGAGCTCAGGAGGGCAGTCACCTGTTTCCACAGTCACACCAAGGAACATGCCCACTCTCGGGGCCACAGCAGTGCTATGAGCATGTCAGCCGGGAGAGCAGTCATTCAGGGGTCCTGGGCTGTCAGGGACCAGAGAGGGCTCACCTATCCCACCACCTCCCCTGGAGCAGTCCACCCACCTTCCAATGTATAGCAGTGCAGGTCTCTCAGGCATCCTGAGGGGCGGTGTGGGCATCCTCTGTTGATCAAGGAATGCCCATTTTGTTGCAGTTTGAAAGGGGAGAGACAAAGGGAACCACTCACTCTGCCATGTGGCTGATGTCACTCAACTCAACTTAAAATACATGAAATTTCTTATAATTTCAAATGAGAGAATGAAGAGCAGCAGAATATGCCACCCCAAAATATGCCACTTTGGCATATTGGTTATTTTGTCCTGAAGACAATCAAGTAAAAGTGGATACAAGAAAGGCTCTCTTCCCTCTCTCAACAGGCCTGAAAGCAGGACATAAAATTGTAAAGGTGCCCTCCTCCTTTCTACTGAGAAGGACAAAAGTTTATCACTAAAGACATCTCTAGACCCTTTTCATCCCAGAGAAAGCACCATAGGCGTTTACATAACAGACTTTTGACATAACAAACCATTCTAAAAGTAGCCCTTATCTACCATTTGTTCCCCCATATATTGCTTCATCAGAGTTTGCACGCCTTCAAAGCCCAAAGTCCTTTTCCTTTGTCTTGTCACTCCTCCACAAAATGATTGTTCTTTGCTAAGAAGCTACATAAACTCAGGTTCTAACCACTGCTTTAAGTTACTCATCACTGAGTCCTCGCAATTGTATGTGCAATGCACTTGTTAGTAAATTTCTGTTTGTTTTCTCTTGGTAATTTGTCTGCTGTAACTCTAATTTGCAGAGCCTCAGACAATGAACCTAAGATGGGTGGGAAAAGAGATGTTTCTTCTCATAGAACTGACAATAAAGGTCCCAGGCATTAAATAGTATGCTGATGTTGTTTAAAATTGAACTCGTTTAGGCTATTATAACCCAGTGATAAATAAAATGAAGGCACCTGTGATCTTGGATACTGTATTTCCCCATACCCTCTGACTTTAGTTTATTTTTGTAACCTGAAGCTTATATGAAAACCTGCAAAGCCCATAGGAAAAGAAATACTGTGTAAACGTTCTTATTTTTGTTCTACTCATTAACCTCCTCACTCATTGAAAGCCAACCATCACACTGAAGTACCTTCAGAACACACCCCCACAGCCCCTGTCTTTTGTTCCGAGAGGTCTTTTATACTACATCGTTATTCATCTTTCTTGGTGACTTCAACCTTCTTATGTCTGGCCCATCTCTGCCCTTGGGCTTTCTGAACCTGACTGCCTTAGCTCCATTATTCTTCCTCTCTCCTTCTCAGGTGATTAACCACATAATCATCTTTGAGACCTAGAATGAAGTGCGACTACACAGAATCATAAACTAGGTCTATCCCAGAGATACTGATGAAATTACTCTGGGTTGAGACGTCAGCATTAGTTTTACCTAATCCTTGCCAAGGTGATTTCAGTTGAGGGCTATCACTTTGGAGCTCACTGCTAAGAACAACGCCCTTCAGGAACGGACTTCATGTTTACCAGTCTCTGACAATTGATTATGTGGTAGAATCGTTGGCATTGTTAGTAGAACCTTCATATTTAGATGGTGGGAATCAGATACTTGCCAAAATTCCTACTCTTTCCAGATGTCCTTTCAGTTAGAGATGATAATGAAATTGAAACAGAAGTATTGGATGAGTTTTGCCAGACAGTGTTGTGAAAGGGAGTAATATGGCTCTTAAAGCCCCTAAATCCTGTTTTCTTTCTCATGATTCTTGCCTTTGACGTTGATGGTCATTTGGAGATGCAGCAGCCTTCTTAAGGTTATGTAAATCAGGCATGAAGGTGAAGTTATTCTAAGATTGATAGGCAAGAACTGGAAACAGAATAGGGTGCCTCTGTACTAACTTCTTTCTGTGTTATAAATGAAAGTGCCCTCATTTTTTCTGGTCCATTTTTGTTCTGCTTCTCTGTTAGAGCAAAATTAATTATTTACGTACCTTCACAACTGCTTTGACCACTTCAGAAACTCCAACCCTTATTTTGTCATTTGCAAGCAATATGAAGAAAAATTCTTGTTTCCAAACTGCAAGTGGGCGTACGCTTTCTCTTTTATCATACACGTTCGGCAAATCCTCATTCCAGGAACAAAACCAGTCTGCTAACTGTTCATCAGCATGTGAAAAGCTTCTGTGGGGGACTGGAATTGGCCACTCCAAGATATTTGTCTTTGGCATGAGCATTATTTGGGTCTGGTTACTTTTAATAAACTGCACACAGGAAGGCAACACTGAGGGGTCGGATTTGCTTGGCTTTATTATGAAACATTTACACCTTAAGGGAAATCTCCATCTGCAAAGCTGTCTCCCTCTCTGTACCAGGAAGAAAGGGGGGTGACTTTATCTCTAGAAACTCTTATCAATGAAGAAGGCAAGCACTTAAATCTGCATAATAATATTATTCCTGTTTACTGTACTTGTCTGGTAACCTCCTGTAACTGACTCCCCCC
>NW_025798606.1:0-32087 GCF_021613505.1 Equus quagga | reverse complement strand
GGGGGGAGTCAGTTACAGGAGGTTACCAGACAAGTACAGTAAACAGGAATAATATTATTATGCAGATTTAAGTGCTTGCCTTCTTCATTGATAAGAGTTTCTAGAGATAAAGTCACCCCCCTTTCTTCCTGGTACAGAGAGGGAGACAGCTTTGCAGATGGAGATTTCCCTTAAGGTGTAAATGTTTCATAATAAAGCCAAGCAAATCCGACCCCTCAGTGTTGCCTTCCTGTGTGCAGTTTATTAAAAGTAACCAGACCCAAATAATGCTCATGCCAAAGACAAATATCTTGGAGTGGCCAATTCCAGTCCCCCACAGAAGCTTTTCACATGCTGATGAACAGTTAGCAGACTGGTTTTGTTCCTGGAATGAGGATTTGCCGAACGTGTATGATAAAAGAGAAAGCGTACGCCCACTTGCAGTTTGGAAACAAGAATTTTTCTTCATATTGCTTGCAAATGACAAAATAAGGGTTGGAGTTTCTGAAGTGGTCAAAGCAGTTGTGAAGGTACGTAAATAATTAATTTTGCTCTAACAGAGAAGCAGAACAAAAATGGACCAGAAAAAATGAGGGCACTTTCATTTATAACACAGAAAGAAGTTAGTACAGAGGCACCCTATTCTGTTTCCAGTTCTTGCCTATCAATCTTAGAATAACTTCACCTTCATGCCTGATTTACATAACCTTAAGAAGGCTGCTGCATCTCCAAATGACCATCAACGTCAAAGGCAAGAATCATGAGAAAGAAAACAGGATTTAGGGGCTTTAAGAGCCATATTACTCCCTTTCACAACACTGTCTGGCAAAACTCATCCAATACTTCTGTTTCAATTTCATTATCATCTCTAACTGAAAGGACATCTGGAAAGAGTAGGAATTTTGGCAAGTATCTGATTCCCACCATCTAAATATGAAGGTTCTACTAACAATGCCAACGATTCTACCACATAATCAATTGTCAGAGACTGGTAAACATGAAGTCCGTTCCTGAAGGGCGTTGTTCTTAGCAGTGAGCTCCAAAGTGATAGCCCTCAACTGAAATCACCTTGGCAAGGATTAGGTAAAACTAATGCTGACGTCTCAACCCAGAGTAATTTCATCAGTATCTCTGGGATAGACCTAGTTTATGATTCTGTGTAGTCGCACTTCATTCTAGGTCTCAAAGATGATTATGTGGTTAATCACCTGAGAAGGAGAGAGGAAGAATAATGGAGCTAAGGCAGTCAGGTTCAGAAAGCCCAAGGGCAGAGATGGGCCAGACATAAGAAGGTTGAAGTCACCAAGAAAGATGAATAACGATGTAGTATAAAAGACCTCTCGGAACAAAAGACAGGGGCTGTGGGGGTGTGTTCTGAAGGTACTTCAGTGTGATGGTTGGCTTTCAATGAGTGAGGAGGTTAATGAGTAGAACAAAAATAAGAACGTTTACACAGTATTTCTTTTCCTATGGGCTTTGCAGGTTTTCATATAAGCTTCAGGTTACAAAAATAAACTAAAGTCAGAGGGTATGGGGAAATACAGTATCCAAGATCACAGGTGCCTTCATTTTATTTATCACTGGGTTATAATAGCCTAAACGAGTTCAATTTTAAACAACATCAGCATACTATTTAATGCCTGGGACCTTTATTGTCAGTTCTATGAGAAGAAACATCTCTTTTCCCACCCATCTTAGGTTCATTGTCTGAGGCTCTGCAAATTAGAGTTACAGCAGACAAATTACCAAGAGAAAACAAACAGAAATTTACTAACAAGTGCATTGCACATACAATTGCGAGGACTCAGTGATGAGTAACTTAAAGCAGTGGTTAGAACCTGAGTTTATGTAGCTTCTTAGCAAAGAACAATCATTTTGTGGAGGAGTGACAAGACAAAGGAAAAGGACTTTGGGCTTTGAAGGCGTGCAAACTCTGATGAAGCAATATATGGGGGAACAAATGGTAGATAAGGGCTACTTTTAGAATGGTTTGTTATGTCAAAAGTCTGTTATGTAAACGCCTATGGTGCTTTCTCTGGGATGAAAAGGGTCTAGAGATGTCTTTAGTGATAAACTTTTGTCCTTCTCAGTAGAAAGGAGGAGGGCACCTTTACAATTTTATGTCCTGCTTTCAGGCCTGTTGAGAGAGGGAAGAGAGCCTTTCTTGTATCCACTTTTACTTGATTGTCTTCAGGACAAAATAACCAATATGCCAAAGTGGCATATTTTGGGGTGGCATATTCTGCTGCTCTTCATTCTCTCATTTGAAATTATAAGAAATTTCATGTATTTTAAGTTGAGTTGAGTGACATCAGCCACATGGCAGAGTGAGTGGTTCCCTTTGTCTCTCCCCTTTCAAACTGCAACAAAATGGGCATTCCTTGATCAACAGAGGATGCCCACACCGCCCCTCAGGATGCCTGAGAGACCTGCACTGCTATACATTGGAAGGTGGGTGGACTGCTCCAGGGGAGGTGGTGGGATAGGTGAGCCCTCTCTGGTCCCTGACAGCCCAGGACCCCTGAATGACTGCTCTCCCGGCTGACATGCTCATAGCACTGCTGTGGCCCCGAGAGTGGGCATGTTCCTTGGTGTGACTGTGGAAACAGGTGACTGCCCTCCTGAGCTCCCCGTGATTGCTCTTTGGTGCAGTGGGAAAGTCCACAGCCCCAGCGCAGCTCCAGGGAGAGACTTGGGTCAGTCCTAGTGGAGAGGCCCTGCCCTCCAAGCACAAAGGCTGGTGTGGCCAAGGAGCAGACGCTGCACAGCTGTGAGTCTGAGCAAACATACCGCTGGCTGCCTTAAATGCTCATAGTTCTGCTGCAGCCCTGAAGGGGCAAGTGAGATCCAGCAGGGCCGAGGGAGTGTGGTGACAACTCTTTGGTGGTAATCACCAGCTGAGCCATCTGGTACGGGATTTTTCTTGAGTGGCAGCCTCCTTACATCCCCCACACTAGTGGTGCACGTGTTTTAAATACAGATTCCATCTTATTAATGATTTGTTGAAATTTTTTATTTCCTCTTGAGTAAATTTTCAGAATTTTTGCATTTTCAAATATTTGTCCATATCATCTAGGTTTCTAATTTGTTGGCAAACTTTGTTGTCCATATTAATCTATCGTAATCCTACTTATTTGTATGAGTTCAGTAGTAATATTTCCATTTTCATTACTAATTTTAAATATTTCTTTCTTCTCTTTGTCTATATAAGTTTTTCTATTTTGTTGATATTCTCAAAGACTCAACATTTTGTTTCATTAATTCTCACTATTGTCTTCTATTTTCAACTTTATCTATCTCCATTCTAAACTTTATTATTTTGTTTTTTTCTGCTGTCTTTGTGTTTATTTGATCTCCTCAAGGTGCAAAATTAGGCTTTGAATTAAGATTCTTTTTTAATGTAGTCATTCACAGCTATTTAGTACACTCTAAATACTGCTATGGCTATATATCATATATTTTGGTATATTTTATTTTTCAATCATCTCCAAGTATTTTTAATAGAATATGTTTTTAGCAGAGATATGGGTTCAGAGAAAACTTGAGCAGAAACTAAAGAGAACTGCTGTATACTCCCTGCCTCCATAAACGCACAGCCTCCTGCATTATCAACATCCCCTATCAAAGTGGTCCTTCTTTCACAACATGAACTACATTGACACATCATCACTCAAAGTCCATAGTTTACATTGGTGTGTACTCTTGATGTTGTGCATTCTATGGCTTTTGGCAAATGTATAATGACATAAATCTACCTTTATAAAATCATAAAAAGTCATTTCACTGCCATAAAATACTGTCTTCCATCTGTTAATCCTCCCCACCTCTAAACCCTGGAGATCACTGATCTTTTTACTAGATCTGTGATTTTGCCTTTTCCAGAATTTCATATAGTTGTAATTATACAGTAGGTAGCCTTTTAAGATTGTCTTCTTTCTCTTAATATTATATATTGAATGTGCCTCCATGTCTTGTCTTCTCTTGATAGCTCATTTCTTTTCAGCACTAAGTAATATTCCATTTTCTGGAAGTACCACGGTTTATTTATCCATTAACCTACTGAATAATATCTTGGTTTCTACTAAGTTTTGGTAATTATGAATAAAGCTTCTATAAATATCCATGTGCAGGATTTTATAGAGACATATTTTTTTTAACTTTTTGTGTTAAATACCAAGGAAAGTGGTTTCTGGGTCATACAGTAAGAGCATCTTTCACTTTACAAGAAAGTGCTAAATTCTGTTCCAAACTGGCTGTATGATTTTGCATTCCCACCAGCAATGGATAAGAATTCTTGTTGCTCCACATCTTCACCAGCATCTGGTGCGGTCGATGTTTTGGATTTGGGCCATTTCAATAGGTGTGTAGCAATATCTCATTGTTGTGTTAATTTGCAATTCCCTAATGATATATGATGTAGAGCAGCGTTTCATATGCTTATTTGCCATCAGTATATCTTCTCCAGTGAAATGTCTATTCAGGACTTTTATCCATTTTTAATCAGGGGGTTCATTCTCTTATTATTGAGTTTTATGGTTTCTTTGTGCATTTTGGGTAACAGTCCTTTATCACATATATCTTTTTATTTTTTTTTATAAAGATTGGCACCTGGGCTAACAACTGTTGCCAATCTTTGGTTTTTTTCTGCTTTATCTCCCCAAAACCCCCCATACAGAGTTGTATATCTTAGTATGTCTTAGTTGCAGGTCCCTCTTGTTGTGGGATGTGGGATGCCACCTCAACTTGGCCTGATGAGTGGTGTCATGTCCACACCCAGGATCAGAACCCTGGGTCGCCACAGCGGAGTGTGCGAACTTAACCACTTGGCCACGGAGCTGGCCTCCACATATATCTTTTGGCAAAAAATTTATCCCAGGCTGTGTCTTGTCTTCTGATTCTCTTGAAAGTTTCTGTTGTGGAGTAGAAGATTTTTTTGTTTTATCTTTAGTAAAACATAGTTTATCAATTATTTATTTCAGAATTATTCCTTAGGTGTTGTATCTAAAG
Source organism: Equus quagga (assembly GCF_021613505.1). Classification (NCBI taxonomy): domain Eukaryota; kingdom Metazoa; phylum Chordata; class Mammalia; order Perissodactyla; family Equidae; genus Equus; species Equus quagga. The sequence goes on along the minus strand of NW_025798606.1, from coordinate 27,101 downwards.
TGGCATTGCCATGTTCAATGTGTCCTATTGTCTTTTGTTAGCTTCTAGAATTTTCTTTTCTTTCTTTCTTTTTTTGAGGAAGATTAGCCCTGAGCCAACTGCTGAACATCCTCCTCTTTTTGCTGAGGAAGACTGACCCTGTGCTAAGACACATGCCCATCTTTCTCTACTGTATACGTGGGACACCTACCACAGCATGGCTTTTGCCAAGTGGTGCCATGTCCGCACCAGGATCCGAACTGGCAAATCTCAGGCTGTTGAGAAGTGGAACATGCAAACTTGACTGCTGTGCACTCCGGCCATACCCCTAGAATTTTATTAATTTTGCATATTAAATTTAAAGCTGTGATTCATTTTTATTTACTTTTTAATGATATAAGACCTGTGTCCAGAGGAATCCTTTTGCATTTGGGTCTGATTGTTCCAATACTATCTGTTGAAAAGCCTATCTTTGCTCGGTCTTATTGCCTCTGTTACTTTGTCAAAGATCAAATGACTATATTTATATAGGTCTATTTCAGGGGTCTCGATTCTGTTCCATTAATCTATTTATAAATTTTTTCACCACTATCACAGTTTTGATAACTAGCTTTACAATAAGTCTTTAAGGTAGTGTCGGTCCTCCAACTTTGTTCTTCAATGTTGTGTTGATGACTCTCTGTCTTTTGCTTCTCTATAATCTGTGGAAATATTTATCAATATCTACAGGTAACTTGCTGGGATTTTTATTGTGACTTCATTAAGTCTATAGATCAAATTGGGAGGATCTACATGTTCACAATATTCAGTCTTTCTGTTCCTGAAGATACAATATGATATTTGAGGTGATGCCAAAAATATATGTGGAAAAGCAAAAGCATCGCATTATTGCCCACTCAGCAGGGTTGTTGTTGAGACTCTAAATTAACACACCACGGATACTTCCACTCATAGAGATATTTAATAGTTTTCATCATTTACTCATCTTTATTTGGATTTTTTTTACACATAGCTAGAATTAATCTTTCTGACTGAGTAAATTATAACAATGATCCAGTAGAAATAGTGAAAGGATTAGCATCCTGGACAAGGAGAATGGAGAAGAAAGGATGAGTATAAAAGGTATTCTAGATAAACGTATAATAAGCCTTGTGGAATAATTCCAGGAGAGATAAAATGCACCATAGAAAAGACACGATGTCCAGGATGTGTGTGGGAAAGCATTTAAACGTTTTAAAGGATATACTACTCTTTGCAGGGCGATTTCCTAATCTTTGAAATTTTCATCACAGGCTTAAAGACACAAAAGCAAGAATGGTTTGTTATCTCAATTCGATTGGATCCGAGGTTAATGGGGAGATGTTCCTCCAAACTGCCAACCGAAGGGCATTCCTTGTTTTTAAATTGTTTATAATTATACATAATGATTATTTGTTATTTATAAGGAAATTTTAAGGGGCTTTGTGTCACCCCAAAGGTCCTAGTCTTCATCAAACACTGGTACCTCAATGTTCTATTAATGCTGGCAATTTCAGTTACAATCACGAATGCCAACGGTGTGATCTGAAAAAAACACTTTATCTCAAACTATGCCTAGACTGACTCCCCCCGTTCTCCAACAAACCTCGACATGGTTCACATGTGTGTGTAAGGGCGGTGTGCATACAGGCACGTGTGTCTGTGTCACAAATGAAATTATATGAGTATCTCCTCATCATTACTGCATTCTCTAGCGCCCTCTGGTGAGTCAGATCTCATAAATAGTGCAATGTATTGTGATATAAAGTGCAAACACTGCAGTGCACAATTGAATTAATCCCTTTCAATTTTCATACTAGTTTCTTACACAAATGAAAAAAGTACCTTTCCCACATATTGAAGTAAAGTTGAAGAAAAACTTTGTACGCCCCCAAATTGAACAGAGGTACAGAAAATGTAGGTAGTTACTGAAACTCTCTGGGACTCGCCAAGTGTGTGTTTCAGGATCAGTAGGCAGATACTTTGTATTTTACCCAAATCCACCCATCCCCACTCTGTCTCATTCAGCAGCTGTATTCACTCAAGAAACACGCTCAGACTTATTTTCTTCCCAATTTCATTCATGTGTGATCTCACATATATATATATTTGGTAGACAGAAATCAGAAGTCTGTCCAATCCATGATGTTTCTCTGGATTGTAGTTGAATCATAGACCTACTGACACTTCTGCCTGCATTAGCAACACGGGAGAAAATCACATAATAGGAAGCACTGTAGCCTCTCACTTGTATAATCTTTCTCCAGCAGGGCTCTCAGTATGCCCTGCGACAGCCTTTATGCTCCTGTTGTTTCTAAAGTATCCCTCTAACAGAAATTTTGGCTTCTCACCTTTGTGCACATACTTTTCCTCCTAATATGTTCTGTGTTATTCTCAATAATTTATTTTATCTCCTTTTTCACAGGGAAAAGAAAGTAGAGAAACAACTAGAGAGAGGTACAGATATTTTTCTGGTTTCTGTCCTTTCAAACTACATGCATTTCTATGCCTACACCTTATATTACACTCTGCCTGCATAAAAGGGGCCACGCTTTTTTCCATGAGTATTCTTAGATAAGTCCCTTCCTGACTTCTCACAGGCCATGTTACCTATTGTTTTGCAACTTCATGAATTCTCTTGGTGAAAATGGAAACTGGCCCCTCTACACAAAGGGAAAGGAGATATCAAAGAAAGGCAGACCACTCTAGGTTGGTAGGTGGCAGTTTTAAGAAGCAGGGAACATACCTGTCAGGATTATCTTGGGTGGCTACAAGATGAGTACATCTTTGCACCCACCTACCAGAATCTTAAAAGTTTATAGAGAGACCTTGACAAGGTTCAGTCATGTAATGAGTCCAGATTGTCTCAGCAACACACTACTTTCTTAAGGCTGCATCCTTGAAACAGCTACTAGTGTGGGATGATGGGCAGGATGTACATTCCAGGGACAAGGGAAAGAGTTAAGGAGCTTCCGTTTGCCTGGATTCAGCTCATGGGTCAATGGGTGGTCATGTTCTCTTGATGACCTCTTCCAATACTGCTACATCATTTTTTTTATGTCTGTTATCCTGCTTTCTACTGCCCCAACAACATTTTAACACATTTAAGCCTCTTAAACTTAATTTGGAAACAGAACAGAACAAAACCAGGCAATGATCCCTCGCATATTTCTTTGAATCCTCTCTATAACTTGGCAATCCTACTCATGGGCAGCTTGTAAAATTTGCGTACATGTTCTTCTTTGTTCCATTTCCTCATCTAACCTCTAGGTAATGTGGAATCCTCATTCCTCAATCTCTGTAAATTCTGTGACCAAATCACAAATGATGTCTCTATCATAAATTCAACGAGTATATAAAAAGTGACTATTTAGTATCTTTGTAATTCAATTTGCTAAATTTTGACCTTTTAGATTTATATTTACCCTATATTAAAAGCATTTCCTTTAATCATATACTTTCTGATTAATGAGGATATGTCAAATGAACCTCAAATAAATTGCAGTTTTATCTCCCTCACCTTTTTCAATGTCATTACGAATTCATGATAATTAATATATTTTAATCTATTAATGTAAATATTTGTTTTGATGCTCAAATTTTCCAGTGTTTTACCAGTAATATTTGGGTAATTTCCACCGACAGCTGCACAATAAGATGAAATTGGCAGTTTTCCTGCCCAAGTTTTCTCTTCTTCTCCTTTTTTTTTTTTTTTTTTTTTTTGGTGAGGAAGATTGACCCTGAGCTAACATCTGTTGCTGGTTCCACTTTTTGTTTGAGGAAGATTGTTGCTGAGCTAACATCTGTGGCGATCTTCCTGTACTTTGTGTGTGGGATGCCACCACAGCATGGCTTGATGAGTGGTGTGTAGGTCCATGTCTGGGATCCGAATCTGCCAACCCTGGGCCACAAAAGCAGAGCATGGGAACTTAACTGCTACACCACCACATCATCCCCTGTTTTATTTTTTATGGGAGATTGAATAAATTTTGAGATCATTACCTGGACACCTGATGTTTGCTTTTTTTTTTTCCCCACTGCTACTTGATTGTATTTGGTTCCAGACTTTTCAGTTGTAAAACTAGGAAATATGTATTTTTAAAGATAATTCTTTAAATTCTCTCTGATATTTCCAAGCTGAATTTTATTTCTGGATAATTTCTCTGATCATATGCATTTACTTCTTTCTTCCTTTTTACAGATATCTGGCTTCCCATAGTTAATAATGTAACTACTTGTTTGATTATACTAAGATAGAATAGATTCATAATCTCATTGTCAATATTGTAAAACTACTAAACACTTTTAAAGATTTCCTTGGAGTTATTTATCCCTTAGACAAAATGAAATGTGCAACTATATAGATCCAATTTGCTTATGAGAGTATTGGCACACATGATCATAGGTTAGAATCTATGACAGATTTGACAGATTCTAACAGAAATAGCAGAACAGTTAGGATTTTAAAAGTGATGTGTAACTATCATCCTGTGGATCACGGAGCATAAACGAGATCCACAAAATATGGAGAATATAGGAGTCATGTCTACTTTGTTGATATTAAAAGGCTAGTTCCTGATAAATGAAAGAATCTGAAAGTCAGGCACATTTTTCTTAGCTTTCTGACAATCTATCACCACACAAGATCTACAAGTAAGAATCTGAGCAAAGAGCATCAAGAACACACATAGTAGAGCCAAAGAGACCTCCTGAGATGCTCAGGGGGAGCCACTCAACTGCTTAATTTTCATCCCCCCACAAAAGAATATCAAATATATATTTATTCGCTTAATCCTGATCCTCAATATGGTATCACTCCATACAAAACCTACTTAGAAAAGCAGGTTACTTTTTGTAGTCAGTTAGATTCCAAATTGAATTTGCCTATTTGTAAACTCTTAGTAGCTTGTGCACCCAATCAAAAATCATTTACATTGGGGGCTGGGTAGATGACACAGCAGTTAAGTTCACACATTCCACTTTAGTGTCCCAGGGTTCGCTGGGTTCAGATCCCGAGTGCGGACCTATGCACTGCACATCAAGCCGTGCTATGGCAGATGCCCCACATATAAGTAGAGGAAGATTGGCAGCAGATGTTAGCTCAGGGCAAATCTCCCTCAAAAAAATAATAATTTACCTTGTTCACATTGAATTAATTTGTTAATCTCTATGATCTTTGATGACGTTTTTGCTACACTAAATGGCTTGCTATTTCACTAGATGCTGAATCGAGCTGTCGACATCTGACTCAACTGAAGTGCTAGCTGATCTAGCATCTTCTCTACTGCTTATACAGCACTGCGGATCAACCCCCACTATTGCAATCATCATTTTGCTTTGTAGTTATTCACAGTGAATACAAGAACCTTCCTTATTCAAGCTCCTGGAGACTACCAACAATATCTTCCTCAACTGTCTCAGGGTGGAATACAGGTTTGATGCAGATTAAAGGGGCATTGGTCATATGGAATCAAAGAAAAGAAAAGTGGGGCAATTAAGCATCTGAAAATGGTGGCTGGCTGTTTCAGGAACCTGTTGAGTTCGTTCAAGGGCGACAGATGCTGAGTGTTGGATATTTTTAGTAGGTTTCATAGAATGGAAACAAACACTATCAGAATATTCAGTTGTTATTTTTCTTTTAAAATTAGACTAGCCAGGGGCTGACCCGTGGCTGAGTGGTTAAGTTTGCCCACTCGGCTTCAGGGGCCCAAGGTTTCCCGGTTTGGATTCAGGGCCCAGAGATGGCACTGCTCATCAGGCCACGCTGAGGTGGCGTACCCCATGCCACAACTAGAAGGACCCACAACTAGAACATATAACTGTGTACCAGGGGGATTTGGGGAGAAAAAGCAGAAAAAAAAAAAGATTGGCAACAGTTGTAAGCTCAGGTGCCCACCTCTAAAAACGAAACAAAAAAAAGTTAGAGTAGCCAATAGAATGTGTGTCTTCACATTTTTACAGTGTTAACACAAAATTTCTGTCTGTTTTGGGCTGTTCTGATTGCCTTTCATTTTACTTTTTTGTGCTTCAGTGGATGCTGTGGTCCCTATCCAGACCTCCGTCCCCAGGACAGAGCCATTTCTTCCGCCAGCTGCTGGAAATGCTGGTAGCTGACAGCTCTCAGCTGATGCCGGTTCTCCAGGAATCTCCCCTGACTGAAGAGAACCCCTATGTGAGGGGGCAAGGTTGTGCTCCGACTTCAGAGCAGCTAGTATCCAACAGCTGGTCATTGGAGGGTAAGATGTCCCTCCATCAAGGTTCAGTTTGGGGCCACTGTGAAGGGCCACCCCAGCTCTGGAGCTCCTCCCTGGATTGGGTGGAGCATCCTATTTTCAGTTTATCTTCCTCCTTTGCCCACTTCAGCTCAATTCCCCCTTCCACAGGGATGGATCTCACAGCAATCCCCAGTAGTATCTGAAGGCACATTTTAACCCCTGAGGCTGCTTCCCAGGGAACTTCACCTCTTCCTTTCTTCCCCACTTTCCAACTTCTCATGCTCTGATGAAGGAAGACATGGAGAAGAAACAAGGCAGGTGGAAAGTAGAAAGAGAAAGTTTCTACACATTGTATTATCCAAGAATGTGTCTACTGAGGAGGACAGTGGTGATGGTTTAGGGAAATAAGTCCCAGAACCTAATGCTGGTGCAATATCATGTGAGATGGGGCAGAAGTTGCCCTGGTGAAGCTTCCGCTTCTCTGAATAAGAGACATAGCACTTTTCTTGAATTCTAAAACAATAGTTGACAATCATTCCATTAAATCAGGTACCATGAGTTTCTACTGCAAGAAATATTATGATAGTTGATATCATAAATTCTGTAAAATAAAAGCACTAGTATGAATGGCAGCATGTGCTGAATACTCTCTAGCAAACTTTTATTGATAAACTCATTCTGCATGTTTTACTCTGCCCTCTTGCACTCCCGAGTCAGGCTAAGACAAGCTGGAGGCTGACCCTCCCTGCAGTCACCATTACCAGTAAAAGGCCAAGCAGGGAGAGAGTGAGCCTGAGGTGGCCTGTTGCCTTCTGCCACAACTACCTAGAGTATGTGATGCTGTTGGAAGAACATCGAGGTATTTAAGGCAAGCCATGGGCAGTAATAATGATGAAAATTCCCTTTGATACTCACTTTGCATAATGGGGATGATGATGAAGATAGTACTGATGCCACATGTCTAGGGATCTATTTTTTAATTAAAAAATTAGAATTTGTATACATGTGTACACAAGCGGTATACACATCTTTAGAATAATTGATCTAATAGTTATTTTTCATGTATGTCTAGTTATTGGAGCTGTTTCATATAATCAAAGACAAACACTATTATTCGTTCAAAGTTATTTATTTAAGACATTGAATTTATCAATTCACTAGTCAATTCACATACATTATTTGACCATAGGAAAATTTATTTTAAAATCCGGGATTTGCCAGAACATTAAATCAGAAAGTCTAATGCTTTAAGATTCTACACATGTTCCAGAGTTTAGAGAGCTTTGGTAATATAATTTTGCTATGAATGTAAGTATGTCTACAAAGAATAAGGAAGAAAGAGGAAAAATATTATCATGTGGTTTAATGCCATGCATAATTTGACCACCTGTCCCCACCCATGTACCACTTTCCATCTGTTCCCTTCTCCTGAACTAGGTCATCACAGCCCCATGCCCTTTGCACTTGCTGTTCCTTAGGCCTGTATGTCCTTCCCTGCTACCATCCTTCCTGATCCAATTCACCAGGCTTTACCCTCAGGGCTTACATTAAATATTTCCTCCAGGAAGCCTGCTTTGACCTCAAAATAGATTTATTTTTCCTGTTACAAAAGGTAAAATACTGCACTTTTTCTTTTTACACTTCTTACTATTTTAGTTACAGGTTTACTGTTTTTAATCTGAGTTCAGAGAACATGGCTGATTTTGTTCAAAACTTAATCCATAGCTCCTACCCAGAGTAAAATCTGGCAAGGAGAAGAAGCTTACTAAACATTTGTTGCATAAATTAAGTTTTCTGGTTTCTTCACGTATATGCAAAAGACATATTCTGCATGCAGTAAGTGTAAAACTGTGCCCTGTGTTCCTCTGCTTGATATTGGCAGGTTACACTGTTCCCTTAGAAGGTGCCAGGGCTTCAGAGGACAGCTCTCCAGAAGTCCTTCCTAGTGATAAATTCTGAGAATAATTAGGCCATGTTCCTGTTACATTCTGATCTGCAAAGAATCAGAGGGTGCTTCCTTCTGGGATCATTTGATACTCACAGCTGCAGATACCACAGGTGGTGTCACTTTTACTCATTTTCCTGGCCACTGTGCTGGGAAACTCCCTCTTCATCACCTTGGCCAGCCGGGACCAGGAGATCTACACTCCCATGTATTTCCTCTTTAGGAAGAAATGTATGTGTTGTATCTCTCCCTCATCTCTGCTACTGCCTCCAAATCCATCCACAATGACCTGACTCAAGGCAGCTCCATCCTCTTCCCAGGTTGCTAACTCACAGGTGTTTTTCAGGAGTTTGTCTGCATGAGTTTTTCTGCCGCCTCACTGCCATGCCCCGCGACTGTGTTGCTGTCATCTGCCAGCCCTGCACTGAGGTTTCCTTGAACACCGGGTCCTGCTTGGGAGTGATGCCTGCCTGTTGGCTCACTGGAAGTTTGACTGCCATCATGCTCTCAGCTGGCATTTTCCCCTTACCTTTCTGTGAGTACATCTGCTGGTTCCTTTGGGCCATCCCCCAGTTCAGCTCCATCTCTTGCCCAGGTCAACTCTCCAGAGAAACTGTGCTGTGACTCATCAGTGTGAGGTTGACTGTCAGTGACTTTATCTGCACCTTTCTTTCCTATTGCACATCTTCTCCACTGTTCTGAGGATCCCAGTGGAAACAGTTGAGTCCAATGCTTTTTACACCTGCCTGCCACACCTAGCTGTCACAGGACATCTTTTCCTCACTGTTTTTATCACGTATTCAAAGCCAAAGGCATGGTCCCCTGGCATCCCAGGTCCGGTATAGTCCCTCTTCTACACAACTAGGCCCACACACACACTAGATCCATCATCAACACTCTGAGAAACAGAGACATTAAAATATCCCTGTGGAGGCTGACTTGGCATACATTTTTCTCAAGGAATGATTGTGCCTTTTCTTTCAAGCTTTTAAGTTTACTCTAGCCAGAGATCAGAGTGAAAGAGCAGAGCAGCTCTATAGAACACACATTTTATTGCCAGTGAGACAGATCGCCCTTCATTATGTGTGGTCAGTTGTCCAATCACTCATTTTAATTTTTTTGAGGAAGGTTAGCCCTGAGCTAACATCTGTGCCCATCTTCCTCTACTTTATATGAGGGATGCTGCCACAGTATGGCTTGATAAGCCGTGCCTGGGTTCACATCCAAGATCTGAAGTGGGAACCCTGGTCCATAGAAGCAGAGCACGTGTACTTAACCACTGTGCAACCTGGCTGGCCCAGATCACTCATTTTAAAAAGTATTTATTATGCACCTTTTTAAAAAAATATATTATGTTTGAGAAGAGAGAGAGAAAAAATATACTATTTTACTTGAAAATTTCAATTCCAGGAATAAGAAGTAGATGGTTAAAAATATTTATTTATTTGACAAAGAACGCTGATATAGGTAGATTATAGGTACAATATTCATCTTCAATGTGTTATCATCTGTTGGTTTTTTTTGGACTTAAAGTACCATAAATATTGTGATATTTTGGGTGTGATAGATGGTAGTATTTATAAAACAGTACTTAATAACACAGAAAGGTAATAATAGTGAGCCAGTGCACACACAAAACATATTTCTTTCTCTTCTTTCCTCCTTTCCTTTCTGCCTGCCTTCCTTCTTTCCTTCCTTCTTACCTCTTTTACTCTTTCCTTGCTTTCTTTTTTTTTTCTTAATTTTTTCTGTCCCTGAAATCCAAAGGACAAAAGCCATTAAGTTACACAGAAAATAGTCAGAATTTTTTCAAAAAAAGACACAAATTTAACATTGTGTTAATTCACAGTTTTTAAATTCCTTTTTAAAAATTATTTGGCTGAGGTCATAATGGTTTATAACATTGTGCAATTTCAGGCGCACACTGTTATTTATCAGTTTCTGTATAGACTGCATCATGCTCACCACGAACAGTCTAGTTTCTATCCCTCACCATACATTTGTGCCCCTTTAACACTTTCATCTGCCTCCCCACCTCCTTCCCCTCTGGTAACCACTAATCTGTTCTCTTTATCCATGCGATTGTTTATCTTCCACATATTACTAAATCATGTGGCATTTGTCTGTCTCTGTCTGGCTAATTTTGCTTAACCTCTGAAGATCCATCCATGCTGTTGCAAATGGGACAATTTTGTCTTTTTTATGGCTCAGTAGTATTCCACTGCCTATATATACTGTATCTTCTTTATGCATTTCATCAGTTTATGGGTACTTGGGTTGCTTCCACATCAAGGCTGTTGTGAATAATGCTGCAATGAACATAAGGGTGCATAAATTTCTTTGGATTGTTGATTTCAAGTTCGTTGGATAAACACTCAGTAGTGGGGTAGGTGGATTGTACCGTACGTCTATTTTTAAGTTTTTGAGAAATTTCTGTGCTATTTTCCAGTGGCTGCACCAGTTTGCATTCCTACCAGCAGAGTAGGAGGTTTTGCTTTTCTCTGCATCATCTACAGCAATTTTCTTTTTTTTCTTTTTAGTTATTCCATTATGGCAGATGTAAGATGATATCTCATTGTAGTTTTGATTTTCATTTTGCTAATAATTAGTGATGTTGAGTGCCTTTTTATATGCCTGTTGGCCATAGGTATATGTTCTATGGAAAAATATCTGTTCATATCCTTTGCCTATTTTTCATCAGGTTGTTTGTGTTTTTTGGTGGTTGAGTTGTATGATTTCTTTATATATTTATGATATATGATTGCAAATATGTTCTCCCAGTTAGGGGGTTGTCTTTTTGTTTTGTTCATGTTTCCTTTGCCTTGCAGAAGCTTTTTAGTCTGATCTAGTCTCATTTGTTTACTTTTTCTTTTGTTTCCCTGCCCAGGTAGGCATGGCATTCGAAAAGATGCTGCTAAGACTGACGTCAAAGAGTGTACTGCCTATATTTTCTTCCAGTAGTTTTATGGCTTCAGGTCTTACATTCAAGTATTTAATCAATTTTTAGTTAATTTTTGTGTATCGTGTAAGATAATGGTGCACTTTCATTCTTTTACATGTGGCTGTCCAGTTTTACCAACACCATTTATTGAAGAGACTTTCCTTTCTCCATTGTATGTTCTTGGCTACTTTGTCAAAGATTAGCTTTCCATAGATGTATGGTTTTATTTTTGGGCGTTCAATGCTGTTCCACTGATCTGTGTGTCTGTATTTGTGCCAGTACCGTGTTGTTTTGATTACTATAGTTTTGTAGTGTAATTTAAAGTCCAGGATTGTGATGCCGCCATCGTGTCCCCCCCCCTTCCCCCTGCCTCAGGATTTCTAGGGCTTTTGGAGGTCTTTTGTTGTTCCATAAAAATTTTGAGATTATTTGTTGTATTTCCATGAAGCATGTCATTGGGAATCAGATTGGGATTGCATTTAATCTGTAGATTGCTTTAGGTAACATGGGCAATTTAAATATGTTTATTCATTCAATCCTTGATCAGGGAATATCTTTCTACTATTTATGTCATCTTCAATTTATTTAAATAAAGTCTTACAATTTTCAGTGTAACGTCTTTCATCTCCTTGTTTAAATTTATTTTTAGATATTTCGTTCTCTTTGTTGTGATTGTAAATCGGATCATATTCTTGACTCCTCTTTCTGCTAGTTCTTTATTAGTGTATATAAATGCAATTGACTTTTGCAAGTCGATTTTGTACCCTGAAATTTTGCTGTAGTTGTTGATTATTTCTGATAGTTTTGGGGGTGGATTCTTTATGGTTTTGTATATATGAAATCATGTCATCTGCAAAGTGTAAGAGTTTTGCTTCTTCCATTCCAATTTGGATTCTTTTATTTCTTTTTCTTGCCTAATTGCTCTGGCCAAAACCTCCAGTACTATGTTGAATAGCAGTGCTGAGAGTGGACATCCTTGTCTTGTTCCTGTTCTCAGAGGAATGACTTTCAGGTTTTCACCACTAAGTATGATGTTGGCTGTGGTTGTGTCATAAGTGGCCATTAATATGTTGAAGCACTTTCCTTCTATACCCATTTTATTGATAGTTTGTCTCATAAGTGGATGTTGAAGCTTGTCAAATGATTTCTCTGCATCCTTGATCATGTCATTTTTATTCCTCATTTTGTTAATGTGGTGTATCACATTGTTTGATTTACAGATGTTGAACCAGCCTTGTGTCCCTGGCTTAAGTCCCACTTGATCATGGTGTATTATCCTTTTAATGTATTGCTGTACTTGGTTTGCAAATATTTTGTTGAGGATTTTTGCATCTGTGGTCATCAGTGATATTGTCTTGTAATTTTCCTCCTTCTTCCTATCCTTGTCTTGTTTTGTTATCAAGGTAATGTTGTCTTCATAGAATGATGTAGGAAGTATTCTGTCTTTAATTTTTTGGAATCATTTGAGAAAGATAGATATTAAATTTTCTTTGGATGTTTGATAGAATTCTCCAGAGATGTCATCTGGTCTTGGGTTTTGATTTATTTGGAGATTTTTGATTGCTGTTTACATCTCTTTTTTTGCGATTGATCTATTCATTTTCTCTAATTCTTCTTGATTCAGTTTTAAGAGAGTGTATGAGTCTATGAATTTATCAATTTCTTCCAGGTTACCCAATATGTGGGAATACAGTTTTTCAGAGTATTCTCTTATAATCCTTTGTATTTCTGTGGTATCCATTGTAATTTCTCCTCTTTCCTTTCTAGTTATTTATTTGAGGGTTTTCTCTCTTTTTTTGCTTTCCTTAGTGAGTTTGGCTAAGGGTTTGAGGATTTTACTTATTTTCTCAAAGAACCAGCACTTAGTCTCATTGACACTTTCTACTGTTTGGTTCTTTTCTTTTAAGTTTCTATTTCATTTATTTCTACTCTATTTTTTATTATTTCTCTCCTTTTGCTGACTTTGGGCTTTGTTTGTTCTTCTTTTGTTAGTTCTGTTAGGTGTAGGTTGCAATTACTCCTCTGAGGTTTTTCTTGTTTTGTGAGGTGGACCTGTATTGCTAGAAATTTCCCTCTTAGAACCACTTTTGCTGTATCCCATAAGAGTTGGTATGTTGTATTTTCATTTTCATTTGTCTCCAGGTATTTTTGATTCCTCCTTTGATTTATTCATTGATCCAATGTTTTTTTTTCTGTAGCATTTTGTTTAGTGACCACATTTTTGCGACTTTCCCAGTACTTTCTTGCAGGTGATTTCTAGTTTCATGTCTCCTGTAAACCCACAGGGCTTTTGAACCACATTGTGCAAAATCTATTTCCTCCATTTGACAGTGGCAACACTGTGTTAGTAGAGCATTATTTTGACAGATCTGTCACCTTAGGCACAGCAATATTCAGAACATGAAGGTGAAAATTTATTGACACTCATTACTACACTTGCTGAAGGTCTTACCTGAAACCTGCTGTACTGTCTGTCCATGACGTACTAATTGTGCTTAGCTAGGGTCCTGGATTTGCATAGGACATGAAGCAGCTTGACTTTCAATGTAGATTTCACTGAGGTGGTCAATGACATTCCACAGCTGAGTGAGATTTTCCATTCTGATAAGATTCAACATCCACAGACAGAGGTGAAATTAAAATCTATGATGTGTTCCTCTTCTCAACAAACAAAATGACAGTTACTACAGCTCATCTGGATCAAGTAATTACAATATCTCACTTTTGAACAGAGTCAGGTTTTCCCATCAACTATTCCATGAGAGAGGTAGATTTTTAGTTTTACAGTTGTGGAAAGTGATAATTACACTTACTCTTAGACAAGCCAAGGACACAAGAGTGGTGAAAAAGGAGCCAAGAACCAAGATTTGACCGGGAACATAACATATAATCCACAATGAAATAATTAGGAAAATAAGCCCAGACAAAATCACACTGCAAAGCACTTGGCACAATAAATGCCATCTCTTGTGACTGTTGTTGTTATTATCATGGATTTTATTACATAGATGCAAGCATATAAAATAAAATTATATGACCTTGTTATAAACAAATTGAAATGTGTAACACACAGTGATTCTGTCAAATTAGTTGAAAAAGGAAAAGAAAATTAACTGAATTCCACCACGGGCTTCATCAATTTAATTCCTGCCTTTGATATATCTTGTCACTCAATAACACACTCTTTAATCTTCCCTACTTATCAAAGTGCAAACAACTAATGCTGAAATCATCAATTCACTCCCTAGTGTATTTTTAAATCACCAAACCTCTCAAAGGACATTTATTTAAATTTTTGTTTTCTTTGTAAGGTATTTTTTCATTTCAATGAATTACAGCTTTATTAAAGGATGTTGGGAAGTATACTGAAGTTCTAGGAATCTAAATCTCCTGAAAGTTAAACATATTTGGAATCCAAAGTGTCAGACTTAGGCAGCTCTGGCATATTAATAAGATAGTATTTTTAGCAAATGATGGCAATAGGCCACACCCATTGCTAATCTCTCCAGACACTGACATGAGTGAGTTTGGTGCTGCCAGGCTAGAAGAGCCTTCATTGACCCAGAGAGAGGCCTTATCCTGATGCTTCCCAGAGGCGTACCGATCCAGCCTGTTAGGGGTCATCATTGATATCGTATGTGAGTCATGCTAGACTCTTAATATTTACAAATTTGCTTATGAATTTTAAACTCTAGAATATCCACAGTAACACTATCTTTCTATATAGTTTTACAAATAAAAGCCACACATTACCTATCCTACAATCTGAAGAACTAAAACATATGCTAGTTGACAGAGTAATCATGTTAAAATTCTTGTAATAATTTGTCAATTCAGTCAAATAATCAATTTGGCTGTTACTTTTTTTATTTTTTTACAGAGCAGATTGATTAATCATCCCAGTATCCTTGGGAAAAAGATTTATAGTTTTAAATGTTAACTGAGGGAAACAGCGATCAGAAAAATATAGAAGGAAAATTACAGGCAGTTTTGTAAATATTCCATGATTAATGTATGCAAAAAAGGAAAGGATACATTTGTGTCTTTTAGTAGTATTGAAAAAGAGATGATTTTGTGATTTAAAATCAAGCTATCACAATTTTACTACCATTCTAAGCGAAAGACTGTTGAAACAAGAAAAGACCAAATGTTTATCATTCTGAATGCATAGTGAAGAAAATAAACAAAAACATTTCTTTTTTAGAGTATTAAATTTTCATATTTCTGTGTAAGTCTGAATTAAGCTTTCGTTCTTCCATTTAATGTCATTGTAGATATGTGTTTGTAAAATGAGTTAATTCTTCAACTTCGGTTTCTTCCATACTGTGTCTATGGTCAATGTTGTTAGAAATGGTCCCTTAGATCCTCCTAGTGTGGGTCTACACACATTTTAATCAGGGGCAAATAGTCTAACCTGTGTAATGTGAAAAGATGGATAGGAATCATAACTAAACAAATAATTAAACATTATCATGTCTTAAGAAAATAGAATTATTTACTATTCATGGAATTAATTGACACATTCAGATGAAATTTCCATTAGATAATGTAAACACTATTAGCATGCTGACTAGTCAATTAGATTGATGATGACTGATGATTTTAATACAGTGTATTACACCTAAAAAATGCATAGATATATCACTTATCTCTATTGAAAAGTTGAGAGCTAGCAATTTAATACTTGATGAAATGCTTCACCAGAAGTGGAAATTTTCAAAATAATAGAAAATGTATTTTATAAAATGGAAATTCATGTAAATTCTTATAATTACTCTCAAAAAACATGTAAACCTCTCCTGCATGAGGTAAGCAAAAACTTAGCTCAAATTGCTGTATTTTTGTGCTATATATATTTACCTTACTAAAATTAAAAAAATAACATCTGCTTTCAAAAATCCCATTAAATTGACGCTTAAGTATACAACTGGAATCTAAGTATCACAAATGACCATAGATGGAATGAATTAATAAGTCAAATGTGGTGTATGTATGCAAACGGATATTATTCAGTCTTAAAGTGGAAAGAAAATCTGACATATCTGACATGTTATGGCATGGATGAACATTGAGAACATTATGCTAAGTGAAATAAACCAGTCAAAAAACCAAAAACAAACAAACAAATGCTGTACTATTTCACTTATCTGAGGTTCCTAGAGTAGTCGAATTTATAGAAACAGAAAGTAGAGCAAGGGTTATCAGGCACTGGGGAGAAAGGGGGATGGAGAGTTATTATTTAATGGGTACAGAGTTTCAGTTTAAGAAGATGAGAAAAGTCCTGGGGATTAATATCGGTGATGGTTGCACAAATATGTGAATATTCTTAATGCTGTTGTACTGACAGTACACTTAAAAATAGGCAAAATGATAGCAAAAATTTAACTTAAGCAACTTGCCCAACACGCTACATTTACTGAGTTACCTATTGACTTCTAAACAGGTTTAAAGTTTTATCAATCTTCAACAATACAGGAGATGGGAAATAATAAGTTTTCAAGTCATAGAAATGAGTTGGAAGAGTTTTGAGGTCCTTCAGGAAAATGGAACTAAAGGGGTTATAATTATGCATATCATACAGTTATTGGGGGTACAGGCTGCATGTTAGAAATATGTGAGCATGTAGATCACAAGGTCTTGGCAAATGCAGAAAACATCTGATGAGGAAAAACTGTGTTTCCATGATACCTAACTTTGAAACAACCAACTAAAACCCTCAAGTGGAATTCTGCCAGTGCAATGGTGGTGTTCAAGCAAGAGCAGTGGAGTTAGGGATCGAGAGAGCCTTTTGCATTGCATTCCTCCAGGTTTATTGGGATTCACGTATGAGACGGCTATGTAAAGTGGGGGCAAAGGAAAAGACTGTGGAAGAGGTGAACGCCTTCTGTCAAGTCACCAGACTGAATCACACCATATCCTTGAGACTGAATTAGCATCTCCATCTCTACATCCATGACTGTATTTATTCAACAAACTAGAACACTTTAAACTACAGGAGATCAGAGATGAAAATACTTTTAAATATTTAGATTCCCCTGGAACTGAGGAAGAAATTATTTTGTCTCTGTGCTTGGGTGAAGAACTAAGGAATTTTATTTTCTCTTTTGTACACAGAAAGATTGTGTTTCTGCGACTTTGAGGGAAAACAGGGTCATTACAGAAAGTACTTATTTACAGTTAATGAAAGTCCCCTTTAGTATTATAGTATTGCATTGGGGGAAATATTCTAAGAAGGTCATTACTGTTTTCACTGTATACTCAGTAAAGTTAAACTAAATGCACTAACAATTCCAAATTAATTTATGTTTCCATCTGTAGACTCAGTTCTTCCTGTTTCTAGACCTGAAAATACAAATTGTTTTGTTTGGAAATCTGAAAATGTCTTCCTGGATTAATCAACATCAAGAAAAATTACCTGATTTTTGCAGACTTCAATAAATTTTGACATGTTACATAGGTGTAGCCCTCATTATTAAGAACATGGCTTTTATATAATTACACACATGGATTTAATTCAACCTCTAAGAATGTTGACTGTACATTATGTAAAGCAAGTACAAATATAAATGACAAACTGTGTGAGTGATTTCCTTCTGTTCACTTATGTTGGTGTCAGGTAGCACAAGGAAACACCATGTTCTTGTAATTTATCAAGAACTTTTGTTCCTTATGCCAATTAATCAATAACAAAGCTGGGAGATACTCATTTTGAAAAGTTTGAAAATGAGAGAAAAGTTGAAATTAATTATAGGCCCAAGTTAAAACATTCGAAAAAGTCAGCTGTAGGATTTGAAATAGATTTCATCATTTTCACATATGTGCTTATCAAGAAATGCATAGTTCAAATAGAGCATTGAAAATGATGAAAATTCTCTCATCTATCTATTTGCAGTGTTACGCTTATGTGGTATCATGGAAAATGGAACACCACCTCAGGTATCCTTCTCCCGGACTCTTTAACCACACATAAGCCAGCCTATTTCTCCTTGTGACGGTTCTAACCATGAGTTAACCTCCCTGCTGGGCAGTGCTGTCCTGATTCTCCTGATTCACTGGGACCCCCGCCGCCTCCACACAGGCATGTACTTTCTGCTGAGCCAACTTTCCCTCATGGACACGATGCTGGTTTCCACCATTGTGCCCCAAATGGCTGCTGACTACTTTACCAGCAAGAAGTCCATCTCCCCTGCTGGCTGTGGGCCGCAGATCTTCTTCTTCCTCACTCTGGGAGGGCTGAGTTCTTCCTCTGAGCAGCCATGTCCTATGACCGCTATGTGGCTGTTCACCATCCACTGAGATACCTTGTCGTCATGAGCCAGCAGTTATACCTGGGAATGACTTGGCATCTTGGTTCCAGGGGGCAGCTGATGGGCTCATGCATGCTGCTGCAACCCTGACCTTCCCATTTTACAGCACACATGAAATCCATCATTTCGTCTGTGAGGCTCCATCCTGATGCGCTTAGCTTGTGCTGACACGTCTGCCTTTGAGTACGGCCATGTACATCTGCTGTGTCTTAATGTTCCTGGTGCCCTTACCTCTCATCCTGACCTCCTAGAGTCTCATCCTCGCAGCTCTTCTCTACCTGCGTTCTATAGAAGTCTGCAAGGAGGCTTTTGCCACCTGCTCCTCACAGTTGGCTGTGGTGGGACTCTTTTTTGGAGCTGCCTATGTCACCTACATGAGACCCAAATCCTACAGGTCAGCTAACCATGATAAGTTTCCGTTGACTTCCTCTACCATCTTGACCCCTGTGCTGAGGCCCCCTCATCTGCAGTCTGAGGAACAGTGAGGTCAAGGGCACCCTGAGAAGGCACATGTGCCCGTGTGCTGCTTAACTCATAACTAAGATTGACATTCACTTGCCCCAAAGTTCAAGATTGTAAAAGTGATTGTATGAGATTTCCCAGAGAGGTTATATATGCATTATATCCATATGTCTTTTCTATTTTACTTTGAGGGAGAGCCATACCTCCATACTTTGTGATCATTTGCTAAGTTGTCATAAACAAAACAAATTGTGGATTATGGAAACTCTAAGAATAATAAATGTTTATTAAAATATTTCTGTACGACAGTGCTCAATAAATATTTGTGCAAAGAATGAACTAGTCAAGCAATTTGAAGGTTAATTGTTGATTTTTTACAAAATTGAGGTTTAGTTTACAAACATTAGATGCTCTAAGATCTGAAGGGTACTTTGAACCAGTTTTGGTAATATATGCCCTCGTAACTTACACCCACCAGCAAGAGACGAATGATTGCACCAGAGCAGAAAGATCTTCATACTTTTGTCCAGTGAAACACCTCAACCAAGATACAACCACTGGCCTGATTTCTGTTTTTATTCTTGAGTTAGGCCAATTTTACTCTTTCACCTCAATGAAAATGTGCAGTAGGTTTTTTTATCACCTTATGTCTTTCTCTAAGTAATATGTTTTTAAAGATTCTGCTGGAGTTCTCGTCAAGATGGCAGTGTGAGCAGACATTGAACTCGCTTCCTCCCATGAACACAACCAGGTTACAACAATTTTGGCAAGAATCACCCTGGATTGAAAACTGAAAATTGGATAAACCAAAACTCCAAGACAAGGGACAGTCCTGACAAAAGCAGAAGAGGCAGTAACTCTGGCCAGAGAGGAAAAAAGCCACCTTTGGGAGCAGCGGAGCTTCTCAGCTGGGCAGGCGGGAGCCACCCTAAGGTCCGCCGCCTTCCCTAGGGGAGTGAGGTCCGGAACGGGGGCAATAAGGCTATAACCATTCTTTGGACTCAGCCCAACTGAGAGGGGGGTCTTACTGTCTGGCTTTGCTGGCTATCAACTGAAGAGAGGATACCCCAGAAAAGCTACTGGCCAAAAGCCAAAAAGATCCGGGTATTAAAGTGCTCATGCACAAACTCACTCATTGCAGCAACCTAAAATCACCAGAGAGAAGGCTGACTGTCCTTTGGTGAAACTCACCTGGTGGGCTCTGGGGGCATCTTGGTGAGAGGAGGATCCTCTCCGGAGAATGAGCATTGGTGGGGGCCATTGTTCTGAGCTGGGCCAAGCGTGCTGATATGGACACCAGTGGGGGCCATTGAGGTGCATCCCTTGGGCTGTTAGCCCAGGGGTCTGCCACACCCACTAGAGCACAGATTTAATCCAGTTCAGCCAGGGCAGGCAACCCGCCCTAGGGACTGGCCCCACCTAACAGCAAGCCCTCAGGCTACTTTTCAGCCTGTATTGCCTGAGTGCCTTGATGCTGTACAGGCTGGCAAGGGTGTCTGCCTCTGTGGGGCAGGGCTTGTATGCTCCAGGGGGTTGAGAAGTGTGCACAGACCAGGACTGTGTTGACAGTGTATGTGGTGCAGCAGGGGGTGAGGCTTATCAACAGCAGAAGACTTGTGCTTCACAAATAGCCATAAAAAGGATCAGCCCCACCTTCCAAAGCCTGAAACAACTGAGTGCCTCCATGCCAAGGGCTAGCCCCACTCAGCTGCACTCCTAAGAGAACTGACAACAGCTTTGTTGGCCTCAGGACTATCACAACTGTACGCCCATGAGCCTAGCAACAAGCTACACTGGGTACAAACCCAATTAAGAGGAGAATTGCAATAAGAGTGTGCTAATAGACTTTGTAGCCAACAGTGCTGAGGCCCTTCCAAACTGGATTTACAAATAGCTGGCCAGGGAAGGAAAGATCAGACTCCCTGGGTACTTGCAGTGGGAGCAACCCTGCCATAGCAGAAGAACACAAGTAGCCCACAAAGGGGTCACTCCTGGTTCTTATGGTCTGGTGACAAGAGGGAAGCACACTGCTGGGCCTCATAAGGCATCTCATACATAAGGCCAATTCTCCAAGATCAGGAGATATACCCAAATCACCTAGTACAAAGAAAATAGCACAGAGAAAGAGGCATAATGAGGAGGCAAAGGAATACTTTCCAAGCAAGGGAACACTACAAAACACCAGAAAACAAACTAAGTGAAACAGAAACTAGTGACCTCCTTGACAAAGAATTGAAACAAAATATAATGAGGATGCTCACAGATATGCAGAGAAGAATGGATGAACACAGTGAACACATCAGCAAAGAACTCGAAGATATAAAAAAGAACCAATCAGAAATGAAGAATACAATACTCGCAATGAGAAATTCACTAGAGGGACTCAATAGCAGAGTAGAGGATGCAGAAGAACGGATCAGCGAGCTAGATGAAAGATTAGAGGAAGTCACCCAAGCAGAACAGAAAAGAGAAAAAAGAATTAGACAGAATGAGAAAAGTGTTAGGGAACTCTGGGACAATATCAAGCGTGTTAACATTCGGATTATAGGGGTCCCAGAAGGAGAAGAGACACACAAAGGGGCATAAAATTTACTTGTTGAAATAATAGAGGAAAATTTTCCTCACCTGAGGAAGGAAACAGACATCCAAGTTCAGGAAGCACAGAGAGCTCCAAACAAGAGAAGCCCAAAGAGGCCCACACCAAGACATATTATAATAAAAATGTCTAAAATTAAAGACAAAGAGAGAATCCTAAAAGCAGCAAGAGAAAGGCCACAAGTGACATATAAAGGGAAGCCCCTCAGGATGTCAGCGGACTTCTCAGTGGAGACCCTACAGGCGAGAAGAGAATGGCACAACATATTTGAAGTGCTAACAGGAAAAAACCTACAACTAAGAATACTCTATCCATCAAGGCTGTCATTCAGAATGGAAGGAGAGATAAAGAGCTTGCCAGACAAGCATAAATTAAAGGAGTTTATCACGAAGAAACCAGCTCTACTAGAAATGCTGAAGGGACTTTAAGTGGGAAAGCAATGACCACAAATAGAGATAACAGAAAAAATATCAAAAATACCCAAAACAACAACAAGAAAAAGCAGGCAATAAAATCACTTGTAAGGTAAAAGTATAGTAAAGGCAGCAGATCAACTGCCTATGAAGATAACATGAAGGTTAAAGGACAAATGTACTAAAATTACCTCTTTCAATGATTAGAGGGTAATGGATAGACACACACTAAACAAAAGACTATATATGATGTGAAAACATATAATGTGGGAGGAGGGGAGTGAAAAAGTAGAGCTTTCAGAAAGAAGTCAAGCTAAAGAGTCTATCGACTCAATATAGACTGTTATATGCATACTATATTAAAAAGGATCCTCATGGTAACCAGAAACCAGAAACCGATAGCAAGGAGGAAAAAAAGTAAGACAAAATAAATCAAGCATATTACTAAAGATAGCCATCAAACCACAAGTGAAGAGAGCAAGAGAAAAAGAAAGGAACTGAGAAGAACGACTAAAACACCCCAAAAAAAGAAAAAGTGACAAAATGGCAATAAATACATATTTATCAATAGCTACCTTAAATATAAATGGACTAAATGCTCCAATCAAATGCCATATGGTGGCCAACTGGATAAAAAACAAGATCCATGTATATGCTGCATACAAGAGACACACTTCAGACCTACAGACACTCACAAACTGAAAGTGAAAGGATGGAAAAATATATTCCATGTAAATGGCAAAGAAAAGAAAGCAGGGGTAGCAATACTTATATCAGACAAAATAGACTTTAAATCAAAAACTGTAATAAGAGACAAAGACGCGCACTACATAATGATAAAGGAAACAATCCAACAAGAAAATATAACACTTGTAAATATCTATGCACCCAACACAGGAGCACCTAAATATATAAAGCAATTATTAACAGACATAAGAGGAGAAATAGACAGTAAGACAATAATAGTAGGAGACTTTAACACTCCACTTACACCAATGGATAGATCATCCAAACGGAAGATCAGTAAGGAAACACTCGCCTTAAAGGACACATGAGACCAGATGGATTTAGTAGGTATATACAGAACATTCCATCCAAAAACCACAGAATACACATTCTTTTCAAATGCCCATGGAACATTCTCCAGGATTGATCACATATTAGGCCACAAAACAAGGCTCAATAAATTTAAGAAGATCAAATAATACCATCCATCATTTCTGACCACAAAGGTATGAAACTGGAAATCAACTACAGAAATAAAACCAGAAAAGCCACAAAAATGTGGAGATTGAACAAAATGCTACTGAACAATGATTGGGTCACTGAAGAAATCAAAGAAGAAATAAAAAAGTTCCTGGAGACAAATGAAAATGAAAAGACGACATGCCAAAATCTGTGGGATACAGCAAAAGCAGTTCTACGAGGGAAGTTTAGAGCAATTCAGAGCTAGCTCAACAAAGAAGAAAACTCCCAAATAGACAATCTCAAAGTGCACCTAATGGTACTGGAAAAAGAACACCAAACAAAGCCCAAAATCAGCTGAAGGAAGGAAATAATAAAAATCAGAGCAGAAGTAAGGGAAATAGAGACTAAAAAAAAAAAAAAATAGAAAAAATCAATGAAACCAAGAGATGGTTCTTCGAAAAGATAAACAAAATTGACAAACCCTTAGCTAGACTCACCAAGAAAAAAACAGAGAAGGCTCAAATAAATAAAATCATAAATGAAAGAGGAGAGATTACAACGGATACCTCAGAAATATAAAAGATAACAAGAGAATACTATGAAAAGCTATACACCAACAAATTGGATAATCTAGAAGAAATGGATAAATTCTTAGAAACATACAACCTTCGAAAACTGGACCACGAAGATATAGAAAATTTGAATAGAGTGATCACCAGTAAGGAGATCGAAACAGCAATTAAAAACCTCCCAAAAAATAAAAGTCCAGTACCAGATGGCTTCCCTGGTGAATTCTACCAAACATTCAAAGAAGACTTAATACCCATCCTTCTCAAACTCTTCCAAAAAATTGAAGAGGAGGGGAGGCTTCCTAACTCCTTCTACAAAGGGAACATTATCCTGATACCAAAACCAGACAAGGACGACACAAAAAAAGAAAATTACAGGCAAATATCACTGATGAACATTGCTGCAAAAATACTCAACAAAATTCTAGCAAATTGAATACAACAATACATTAAAAAGATCATACATCATGATCAAGTGGGTTTCATTCCAGAGATGCAGGGATGGTTCAACATCCGCAAATCTATCAAAATGATACACCACATTAACAAAATGAAGAATAAAAATCACATGATGATCTCAATAGATGCAGAGAAAGCATTTGACAAGATACAGCAACGATTTATGATAAAAATTCTAAATAAAATGGGTATAGAAGGAAAATACCTCAACATAATAAAGGACATATATGACAAACCCACAGCAAATATCATTCTCAATGGAGAAAAACTGAAAGCTATCCCTCTAAGAACAGGAACCAGACAAGGATGCCCACTGTCACCACACTTATTTAACATATTATTGGAAGTTCTAGCCAGAGCAATCAGGCAAGAAAAAGAAATAAAAGGGATCCCCATTGGAAAAGAAGTGAAACTGTCACTGTTTGCAGACAAAATAATTTTATATCTAGAAAACCCTAAAGAGCCCACTAAAAAAATTTTAGAAATAATAAAGGAATGCAGTCAAGTTGCGGGATACAAAATCAATGTACAAAAATCGGTTGCATTTCTATACACTAACAACGAAGTAGCAGAAAGAGAAATTAAGAATACAATCCCATTTACAATTGCAACAAAAACAATAAAATACCTAGGAATAAACTTAATGAAAGAGGTGAAAGATTTGTACACTGAAAACTATAAAACATTGTTGAAAGAAATTGAGGAAGACACATAGAAATGGAAAGATATTCTGTGCTCTTGGATTGGAAGAATTAACATCGTTAAAATGTCCATACTTCCTAAAGCAATCTATAGATTCAACGCAATCCCTATCCAAGTTCCAACAACACTTTTTACAGAAATAGACTAAAGAATCCTAAAATTTATATGGAACAACAAAAGACCCCAAATAGCCAATGGATTCCTGAGGAAAAAGAACAAAGCTGGAGGTATCACACTCCCCAATTTCAAATTATACTACAAAGCCATAGTAACCAAAACAGCATGGTACTGGCATTAAAACAGACACACAGATCAATAGAACAAAATTGAGAGCCCAGAAGTAAACCCACACGTTTATGGACAGCTAATTATCGACAAGGGAGCCAAGAGCATACAATGGAGAAAGGAGAGTCTCTTCAATAAATGGTGTTGGGAAAACTGGACAGCCACATGCAAAAGAATGAAAGTAGAGCATTCCCTTACACCATGCACAAAAATCAACTCAAAATGGATTAAAAACTTGAATGTAAGACCGAAACGATGAGACTTCTAGAAGAAAATATAGGCAGTATGCTCTATGACATTGGTCTTAGCAGCATATTTTCAAGTCACATGTCTGAATGGGCAAGGGAAACAAAATAAAAAATGACCAAATGGGACTACATCAAATTAAAAAGTTTCTGTACAGCAAAGGAAACCATCAACAAAACGAAAAGACAACCTAAAAATTGGGAGAAGATATTTGCAAACTACATATCAGATAAAGGGTTAATATACAAAATATACAAAGAACTCATACAGCTCAACAACAAAAAAACCAACAATCCAATTAGAAAATGGGCAAAAGATCTGAACAGAGATTTCTCCAAAGAAGATATACAGATGGCCAATAAACACATGAAAAGATGCTCAACATCACTAATCATCATGGAGATGTAAATCAAAACTACACTTAGATATCATCTTATGCCTGTTAGAATGGCTGTAATCACCTGACAAAAAACAACAAATGTTGGAGAGGTTGTGGAGAAAAAGGAACCCTTATCCACTGCTGATGGGAATGCAAACTGGTGCAGCCACTTTGGAAAACAGTATGGAGATTTCTAAAAAAAACTAAAAATAGAATCACCATATCACCCAGCTATCCCACTACTGGGTATTTATTCAAAGAACTTGAAATCCACAATACAAAGGGATTTATGCACCACTATGTTCATTGCTGCATTATTCACAACAGCCAAGACATGGAAACAACCCACCTGGCCCGTGACTGATGATTGGATAAAGAAGATGTGGTATGTATACAATGGAATACTACTCAGTCATTAAAAAAGACATAATCATCCCATTTTCAGCCACATGGATGGATGTGAGGGCATCATGTTAAGCAAAATAAACCAGACAGAGAAAGACAAACACCATATGATTTCACTCATATATGGAATAGAAGCAAACTTACGACAGGGAATAATTTAGTGATTACTAGGGTGAAGTGGGGGCAAATGGGCACAAAGTGTGCAGGGGCACATTTATGTGATGTTTGACAAATATTAATGTACAACTGAAATTTGACAATGTTGTAAACTATTGAAACCAGAAAAAACAAAAATTAACGAAAATAAAATAAACTCAGAAAGGCAGTTCGATGAGCTCAGATATAAAATTAATTAAGAGAATGAATACTATATTAAAAACGTTAAAACTCTGAAAAAGAACCAAATAGAAATTTTGGAGGTGAATGACTTGATAAATGAGATGGATAATGCGTTAGAAAGCCTTGGAAACAGACACACCACATGGAAGAGAGAATTAGTGTGTTTGAAGATAGAAACTTAGAAATTATGCAGGTAGAAGAGGTAAGAGAACTAACAGTTTTTTAAATGTAGAAATTCTATGAGAATTATCCAACTTCATAAGAAAGCATAACGCAAAGATAATGGATATGCCAGAAGGATAAGAGAGAGAGGAGGGAATTGAGAATTTATTTGAAGACATAATAGCTGAGAACTTCCCAAGCCTGGGATAGGAACTAGAAATACAAATCCGTGAAGCTAATAGAATGCCAATGTTTCTTAACAAAAGAGGACTTTTTCAAAGACTCATGATAATAACACTATCAACGACAAAGAAAAAATATTGAGTGGCTGTGAGAATAAAATGAATTATAGAGAAGGCCATCAGTGGATTCCTCAGCAGAAAGTCTACCGTGAGAAGACAGTGAAATGATATATTCAAAATAGTGAAAGATAAAACTTCTGGAATTAGCTGATCAGTAAAATGTGTTCCTCAATCGCTAGGATATTGGAG